>NW_015114425.1:86734-115986 GCF_001443285.1 Poecilia latipinna | reverse complement strand
TACATTTGCATTAGTGCCACAGAGGCACAAATGCTAGACACAGCCTAAGGGGGTTGGTCTTTTGCATCTGTCTTCATCTGCTGTGCTGTAAACGCCTCTTCACTTATACAAGAACTCATTACTCACAATGGCAGCCATTTGAATCTTTTATCAGAGAGATTTTTAATTGAACATTGGCGAATGTGCTCCAAACAAATGGGCCTCGGTGAGCCTGCAAGTGGAGTGTTTGTATGTGTCTGTATGTCTGAGAGTGCACGAGTCTCCGCCTGCACAAACGGCTGTGTGAAATATTCATCAGTCCCGTAACTGACTGGTTCAGAAAATTGTACGTATTAGACATGAGCCCACACAGAAGAGGGCAAGCGAGCTGTCTGCGGAGGCTCTGAGTGATTCGCGCGCAGGGATCTGCTCAAAGGTGCATTGTTAGCTTTCATTGGCTTGTGCTGGTGGTTTCTTCTCCTGAAGAAGATATAAGCATAAAAACAATAACACCTGAAAAAGAGACGTATTTTCTGTCCTACCATGACGAGCATAAATGTGGCGTGTCCGAAAGCCGTGATGAAACTGCTCCCGTTGATCAGGTGGGTCTAGGACCAAACAGCTCACATGGGTTTGGGCTAAAACAAAGGATGAGTATGGAAACACTTCATTTGGTTTACCTTCCCAAAGCCCTGGAAACCATATTAGATTACATGACAACATGACCTCTGAAGTGGCAAGACATGCTGAATAAAAATCTGATAATAGACAGAAAATGAGTGTTTTTGCTGTATTTTAACAAGATAAAGATTCAAAAATTATGCTCAGAGATCAGTATTTTAATATTTAGCGGTATCAGTCCGATATGTAAAACTGGCCGATCATAAAAACCAATGTGTGTATTTTCATCTTGCTGACATTTATTTTGGAGAGGATTATCGATGTGATGTTTTTTTTATTTCTAGTCTATGTGACAGTGATGGTGATGCAGCACAGGATTGTGAGGGTACTTAAGTGAAGCAAAGACGCAAAGTAGGCAGTGTGGTCATTTTGTCAGGATAGGGAAAGATATATAATATCTATGATATCGGTCACTGGGCGATATTAATGCGATATTAATATTAATGTCTCGTATCGATATCTAAATGTTCTTGCCGCTCCATCCTTACAGAGAACTAAATGCAGTCCTGTAATAAAGACATTTGTGGCACCATTGGTTATTTCCTGACACCCTGACATGATTACTCCCCAAATGAATCAATGAAAATCAAAAAAGGGGATGTTTAAAGTAAAGATTAATTTATCTGAGGGACCTTAAATATAATAAATAAATAATTATTGCTACCAATGGGGGCAAATACATAAATACATGTGCTCAGCAGGTTTTTAAAATCTAAAGTACAGATGATAATCAGTAAGATTAACCTTAAAATGACTGTAACCAAAACTCTACATTGTCTTTACATCTTACTTTATTGCTTAAAAACAAAATACTGTTTATTTATTTTTTTTATCAGATTGGAAGGTTCAAACGTTAACCCAACATGGCACCGTTAATCTGTACGTCCCGCGATGAGACACACGGGGGTCAAAGACTCAAACATGCCAACTGTCTATATATATATATATATATTTATATATATATATATATATATATATATATATATATATATAACCAGCAGATGGAGCAAAAATGAAAATTTCATCCATTTGAATGGATTCCAATATCCCGCATTCAGAGTCCAGTCAAGCTGTGCACAATCACGCGTTCCCACGCTCAGCATGTATTATTTGCTGAGGGCTTCTGGTGGCTCCAGTGGTGCCTATTTTAGTCCTGCTCAGGGGCATGTGGCGTTCTGCTGCTGGAGCACGTGCGCGTGTGTGTGTGTGCACCGCTCACACACACACTGACACAGATAAAATCCTGTTTAATATTAGAGTTTAATCTTGGAACACTCAACCTCAGACTCAATTGCCGAATACGTTTGGTTAAAAATAAAAACTATTCACGTAAACTTCTGGTGATGTAACTGTGTTAGAGAGTCACGCTATAACATAAAAACGGGATCTTCAGTACCATTTAATGACATGCAATAATGCATAGAAACCTGCTGTAGATAAAACTAACAAGACATTCAGTCAGGACCAGCTTTGCCTGCTTCAGGATTTTTCCAAACAGCATTTATAGGTTGGGCGAGCCGTTCTCTGAAATTCACTTACACACAGGGAAGCTAATTGTTCTAGCATTAGTCAATTTTACCATAAATATTAGTGTTTTGTAAAGAAAAATGCAGAAACTGCTGTTTTTCTCCATTCTTGTTTATTTCCTCTTTCTTTTTGCTTTTTATACGATGATGGCAAATTTTGTTTGCAATGTGATTTGGAGCTGTTCTTATTTTTAAAAGCCACCTAAGACTGAATCATATTTCTACCTGAATTATTTCAATCCTCTTAAAACATTTACAAAATTACTATCTCACAACTGGTGAGTTCAGTACCGTCTTCGCCCTCTGTGGACAGTGTCGTTTTGTCCTGTTTTTATGCCAAGAGAAAGCAAAATGATCAATTTTATGTTAAGATAATGTTAACATTTTACACTCACTCATATTAACATGTTGGGACTTTTAAAGTAGATCCTTGATGGTTGTTGTAATGAAATGTTTCCTTTTAATTAAGACTTCACTATAAATTTGTAACAGTGGAGTGAATTTGATTGGGTATTCTTTCTGAAACCTAATACTTCCAGTATGCTTTAACACCGACTCTGTCGTTTTTTTGTTCTTTTTGTTTTTTTCACACACTCAAGTTTCCTTTGGATTTGTTGAAACTTCTCCACCAGAGTGTGTTTTCAAATTTACAAATGTTAACATTTGTTTTAGATGAGGCCAAATCTTTTTGCATCAGTGAGCATATGGGGTCAAATATAAGAAGGCTTGCATTACAAACATTTCTCTTTGAGATCCTATTACTGATCAAGGTCCACATCCTATGTTTTCTTTGTTTTATTCATTCATTTTAAATATTTACAGTATCCTTTCTGTCCATCTGAATTAAGAACATTAACATATATTCCAATGGTAATATGAACATACACTTTTGCAAAAACCTAATTACTGAGAGGTCCTGTTTCTATTTTTGTCCTGATGTGGATAAAATCTTCATTTCCTGACATTTATCCTCTTCGTTTTGTTTCTTCTTCTTCTTCTCAGGAGACTGAGATCAGCACCAGAAGGAAGGAGTGTGAAGCACTCGAAGCAGAGGTGAAGAAAAAGAATCAAACATGTCAGACTTTGGTAAGTGCTCCAAAAATATATCCTGGCCTCTGAATGAAAGGATGAAGGTTAAAATTGATTTCCACCCGAGAGCCTTTCCCCACTATCTTCACAGCCAAACATCCCTGGGGAGAGAGTGTGAGAGAATGGGTGACAAAGATAGCTTGGCTCTCAAAAGATAGAGGGTTGTCAGAAATGACAAAAAAAAAAGCGATAAACACCCTAATCAGAAGCATTAAATCTAGCCGGATACATGTGAATATGACAGAGTCGTGTTATTGTTCATGTTTGTTGACATTCACGTTGTTCAAGCCAATACTCGGTTGTCACTTTGTTGGTTTCTTTTGTACACACAACAAATCAAGAAGAAGCTCCACACAATGCCACTTTGCAATATCCAGAGGTACACTGCAATATCTGTGTTTTTGTACCACTGTAAAAGGTCAGTTGTGTTGCACTGCTTGTGCATTTTCATTTGGTGTTTCTTGAAGGACGTTTTCTTTACAGTGCCCCAGAAATGTCACTCCTGCAGCTGGAGTGGCCTTTACCCGGTACAAAAGCTAAAGGGAACAAACACAGAAAAGGAGAAAGAAATAAAAAATTGTGGAGAGAAGATGAAAGAAATGACTGAACTGCTTCCAAATAGCTGTTTTTTTATTTTTTGCTCTGAGGCACTGTGGCTGTGATAAAGCAGTCATTATTTGCTTGAAAATATGTTCAACAGCATGAGCCAGATCCAAGAAAATGCTAAATGGTTCTCTGGACTTAGGGGTTTTAATTGAAACTCAGTGTGATTGCATGTATGCTGAAGCTGTGTTGTTTAAAGAGAGTCGTCATGATTGACATGTCTGGATTTGGATGATTATTCAAATCCAGACATGTTGTTTTTTTAATCCCCTCTTAGTTCTGTTGACAAACCACTTAATTCAACTAAAGGACACTTTATTTCAGTCCATTGCTTATAATTCACTTACAATATTTGTACTTTTTAATTCATTTATTACATTTAAATGAACTACAAATTGTGAGGGTATTAAAGAAAAGAAGTATTTTCTTGCATTAAGGTAAATGATTATTTATCCTCACAGTAAATGTATTCAAAATAAATACTGTTTTCAATGTTTAAGCAATTAGACATTTTATGTCAAGACATTTTATGCTACCAATTTTTTGGAACAATATGGAGACAGGCACTTACTGTTGCAATGTGACTGCACCACAGCACAGCAATAAAATAATAATAATAATAATAATAATAATAATAATAATAATAATAATAATAATAATAATAATAGAACTTGGCCGTTCTGATCTCAAATTAACTAAACACCTTTGATATAATTTACAGCGGACCCTGTGGCCCAGGCCTTCCTGTCCAACATCAGTGTCTGACCTCACAACTTTTGGGATGATGGTTGGAAGTTTCCATAAACTCACTCCTAAACCTAGATTCCCAGACAAAAGTAGAAATGCCACCACTATGCTGATTGATTCAGCCCATTTTTGTTAGATTTCTTGATATAGCATTTTTGCTATTTTAACAGTGGTGAACCGGGGCCAGGACGTGTTGGGAGCGAGGGCCAGGCGATGTGTCAGATCCAACAGACTAGATACCGTAGTTCAGATTAATCATGAATTGTGAATGAGCAAATAATGTTACGTCTTATTGTTGTGTGTAAAATGAATGAAACCCTCAAATAACTTTTTCTAATCTATTTTACAGATAATAGCGTCTTACAAATGCATATTTAAACCTGCAATGTGCTGTTCTTTATTCCTCAAAACTCTTTGAAAGAATTCAGACTTGATCTAATCCCAGCCTGAGTTGAGAGAAAAAATAGAGCTGGGTCCCTTATAGGCCAAAAGTAAATTGTACGTATTTCTCACAATGTCTCTGTGCTGTGGCATCTAAAGGCGACTGATTATTTTTGCGCGTTATGACATTAGCAACAAGCCGACGTACGCAGCCAACAGGACGGATTGATGCGATCCAAGATGGAAGTGGTATTTGGGAGGGAAGCTCCTTAATCAGTCAGGTTGGGATCGTGTTTAAACCACGAGTCGACGGTTTAGGTAGAGTTACTGTTGCTGTCAGTCCAGAGAGCTCAGCAGGACAGAAGCAGCCCTAACCAAATGCTGATCAACATTAATCTGAGAGAAAACATGTGGGCTCCTGTAATCCTTGGTAAAGGTTGGTTCAAAAAACATTGAACATGCTTGAAGCAGAAGTAGGAACAAAATAATGCAGGATTACTCCTATGAAAGGTTGGAGCTGGAGGGATTCAGCAGTAATGGGACCATTTGGTCCAACATCATTTCAATTTATATGCTCTTGCTTCAAGCCCTTTAGATGAGCTGTCTTTGTGTGCGGCTCTCTGCCCCAAATAAATACTCCATTAGGACTGTTTTCTTTGCTGACCTCCTCCGACCTTCCCTACTCAACGGCAGCCAGCGCGTCTCTCCTCGCCCATTGTCAGCCTGCTGAGTTCGGGGGAAGCAACCCGAGGGACAAACTGTCCCCACATGGTGAGCGGGACTGACAGGCTGGTCTCCACAGACTGCAACATGGCTCTGAAGCCTCCCTGCACCTGGCACGGCGAACGGAGACACAAACACAGACAAGTCCAATGAAGGAGATTGGGATGGCAAGCTGACAGTAATGTCACTTGCAATTTGCTCTAAACTGACTCGCCTCCCTCCTTGTATCAGATTTTTTTTTTTTCCAAAGGTAAAAAAAAAAAAAAAAAAAAAAAACGGGCAAAACCAGGCTCTTTACCTACTTTTTTTGAAAGATTCTAACAGTCCATTTTATGAACACTGACAGCTTATATATCAATATACACCATTTTTTTTTTTCCTGACTTCTTGAGTGGTGGAACTCCAGGGTCAGTAAACGCCTCGTTGTGATTCGCCTCGGCCGTCGTGTATATAAACACGCAGGGGCGAATGTGAAAAATGACAGTAAACACTGTCACCGCCATCTGGCACCTCCACCTTCCCGCGTGTCTGATGTTCAACCATCGGCCATCACATCATCAGTCTCGGCTTGCGTTTTAAAGCCTGTTGCCATGGTGACAAGCGGCAGCTCTGCCAGCGTCGCTCAAATATGTATCATGTTTATTGACGATCAATACAAGGGCAGTCCGCCAGCGGACTCGACAAGATCCGGTGCGTCTCTGTGATGTGTCCCCGGAGTAGCTGGGTGAAATACCTGTAAACACAAATAGCTGTAAACACACACAAAAAAAAAACCTTCCAGAAAGGGCATGCTTGGCATCTGTCATTGGTTTTATGTGCTAGGGAAATACAGGAACATCCTCATATGCATTCCACTTTATTTGAATGTTCCAGCCCTCTGGCGTTTTTCAAGATTAGTGTACTTGTGGAGGACAGGAAGGCTGAAACATTGATTAAATAAAGTGGAATACATATGGAGCTGGAGTGTGTGTTGCACTCCTCTCTCTTCGTCTGTTACAGCTTTGGAACAAAATTTGCACTGAGTGTACGAAGGCAAAAATGTGTAACGTTAAAGTGGGAATACAGCGACATTCTCAGATGTTTTCCACTTTATTTAAATGTTCCAGCTTCTGAGCACTTCACAGAAACACAGTGTATGATTTGTATTGGTCAATTTTCAGCACATTTTTAATAATTATTACTTTTGTCAGTTTCAAAGTGACCATTGTGGGTTTTTGAGTCACTAACAGAGGGGTGCAAACAGCTTCGTCCATGTGTGTACAGTTTATTTTTGTGTAATAATATAATTTAAAAAAATTATAATACTCATAGATTGTCCTTGATTGTCACATTATTTGCGCAGGAACAGGCATTGAGGTGGATAGCTCAGCTAGTAAAGTTTTGAGTTAATATTTAAAGGGTCCTAAGTTAGAAACTAACTGGTGTTGTGTGAGTCAGTTTTGATTGAAACAAGTTTATACAGATATCAAATTAAACTTTGTCTTTTAAACCCAATATTACTAAATTTAGCCTGTCTATCTATCTGTCTGTCTGTCTATATGTCTGTCTTGCTAAGTAGCTGGCTAGCTAGCTATTTTTTTTACATTTTAAGGTGCATTTTCCAACAAAAAGGAAAAAAAACAACTCACCGGGAATACTATATTATTGGGTATCTAATGTAAACACGTCGCTGTGCTAAAGTTGCCTGAGGCCGCATCAATTTGCTTAATCAGCTGTCAGTCTGTTGGAGTGTTTTCCAAACAACTACTAGACCTGGAGAAGCATATGGACTTACATTATTTAATGGTGTTACACAAATTACATACTGACACAAAATGAAAAAGTTAGCCTCTCCCTTTGCAGAATCTGAGTGGACGGACGACATGCAGCTGATGAGGCAGATTGATGTTGCCTTGACCAGCTTCACTCAGTAACACGAGCATCATTTGGTAAAGAAAACGGCAACACACTTAACAATGTTCTCATGTGAAAACACAGATTGTGTGGACTCTGCGTTTAATCTTACCAATTAAATTTCGAATAGTAAATACTAAGACATGGGAACGAGTTGTGCTGTGAAGCTGTAAACAAACTGCGTTGGCTTCATCTGAGTGTCAGATGGGACATCTTTCTTGTCCTAAAATGTTCCAATTTGTATGCCTCCTACTGCACAGCTACCTAATGATATCAAAATGTAAAGGTCATCTGTAGGAAGGAAACATGGATGACTCTGCCTTCATTTACCTCTCTGACGCAAATGGCTTTGGTTAAAAATAAAGTCAAGGAAGCGACAGCTGGCTGCACCAAGAGCAGATGATGAGCTCTCCCGTACTGAACAGAGACTAAGTGGGTGAAATCCTTGGATTGCTCATGAGTTAAATGACAGGGTTGATTCATCTGTCAGGCTTATCAAAATTAACCATGCTGCTGTCTCGAACCAGGTTGAGTCATGCAGTGATAGACAATAAAATGGCCCCTCTTTGCTTCAATATATTTCTTTTCTGTTGTATATCAATCATGTAGCTATTCTGGCTTTAACAAATAATATGAAATAATAAATAATATAAACCCAGATAAAGTGGAAAATTAATTAACCTGTGTTTATTCTTTTTTTTATTATTATTTTAATTTCATTTAATAATGAGGATCCATCTGAGAATACGATATGAGTTTATGGGGTAGGAGTACATAAGTTTCTTCTTCCTTTTTTCTTTGTGTCCTTCCTTCCTTCTTTTCATTTGCCCTTTCTTTATAACTTTGTTTCTTTAATTAGGTTCTTTATTTTTTTTCCGTCCGTGCTTTCGTCCTTTCCTAACTCTGTGTTGTACCTCTCCACAACTCTCACCTGTCTGCTGGGTTTCATCATCTTCACAATGGCGTTTGTTACCTAATGTGTTTCAAATTGTGATTAAATTACAAATAATAGACGCTATTTACCAGCTAGATGACTTCAATTAGTTTCATTGCATTTTATCCATAGGCATCAAACCAAAGATTGCAGCTCTATAGATAGCCATTATTAGATTTTTGATTTCAAAACCCATGTGTCATTTTCCTTCCACATCACAGTTATGCACTTCATTGTGTTGGTTTGTCATGTAAAATTCCAATCCAATAGGGAAACAGGCTTTTGTGAAACATGTAAAGGTTTCTGTCTGCAAAGCAATGCACAATGAAGATTTTTACTTTTAGTAATGGGACTTTTGGATCGATTTTAAAGTACCATTCTGTGTCTTTAGTTTTTTTTTGTACACTCATGTTGCTACACTCAAGCAAATGTGCCTCAGCAGAAAATCCCAGTTTTCCAGCTGAATGATGCAGCTCGGTGTAGGCTGCAGTGTTTTCTGCTTGGTATTTGTTCCATCTGTGGGCTCACAGACTCTCCACAAAAAACGTGTCTTGCCAAGGGATTATGACTTACATTGATCTGTTTAAAGCGTTAACGCTGCAACAATACAGCTCAAGCTGATTGTCTATTTATTGACACTTTTGTCTGTGGCGATATGTGTGCGCTATCACATCCGAAATTTGGCTGGCCTATCAGAATTTCTCCAAGACCTCAAACATTAGTATATAACAGGAAATAAAAACAACTTTTTTCCCCCACAGCACTGCAATGTAAAGTAAAAGTTTCTTTGTTCAGCTTTGGCAGCTTTTTATTCTTCAGTATGGATACCTGACAGACAAACACCTACGACTATTGTTATTGACTCCAAATTGATGAATTACTGGCAGTAAAAACACAAATTCCGCTTAACACATGCAGCTTATAGAAGAAACAAAAGAGAACCCATCCGATCTCAGACGTGACTTCTCCAGGCCGTTTACTTGGTAGTGCTTGTCCTTGACGACGTTTCTCCTCTGTCGTTTGCCTCTGCAGAGATTCCACGAACACCGGAAGCAGACAGGTTACACGGCTGTGTAAGGGTTTACGGACGTCCCTCATAAATCACCACAATAACAAAGCAAAAACGTTTTCATCCATCTAACAAGTGTTCTTCGGAATGGATCTACTTTTTCCTGTTCACTTTAATCTTCAGTTCAACTCTGAAGCATCCTTCATAAGTTAAACATAAGGCACTGGGAGCAGACCCGCCATCGCAGGCCACAAAGGGGCTCCGTTATACAGTAAATGTATCATGCATGAGCCTGTGGGTTTCCCAGCTCCTGACAACAACAACAACAACCCTTGGCTGCCGGAGCTGCAATAAATTGCTCGTTGTGGAGAACCCAACAGTTGACACTGCAAATTGCTTCCACGGCACACTTTACAATTGTTGATTGAATGTAATTAGTTTTCCCCTCCTACGGTGAAGAGATTGTTTTTCTTTTACTCTGCGCTGGGCACACATGATTTGAAAAAAGTTTGGTACGCACGCGTAAGAGCAAGAGAGAGAGAGAGAAAAAAAGCTCTGAAGATTATATGGGTTTCGTTTTGCAAATGCTCGCATAAAAGCCACTTGGATGTCAATATTATTTTACCGCTGTGGTTGACGCAAATGGCAGCTGCTTCTTTTAGTGATTCTCTCCTCCACAAACTGCAGAACCTGAAGCGGTCTCCTCAGATGAATAATGCATGGGTCGTTGCCTACAACACGCCGGGTTTGAGTGCATTCCTCTCCTCTAATCACGGTGACTTTTCGGGTTCTGAGAGCTGCTTTCTTTCTGACTCCTTTGCCTAGGAGAATGAACTTCAAGAATTCCTGCAGGAGAACAAGCACTTGAATCTTCAGTGGTTCAACAACAGCCACAAAGCATCCGAGTATGAAAAGGTAAGAGGTGAAAAGGCTTTATAGAAGGCTTCTCCCTCCTTAAATGCATCTTCACAGAGCTTTTAGCTCGGCACTCGGTTCTCGGTGTGTTTCTCTTCGTAGATCACGGCCTCCCTCTCTTCGCTTTGATGCGGCGTTGGAGGCTGTCTGGGTCTTACGAGAACTTAGCTATATCCAGCATTCTAGTGAAGGACATGACTGAAGGAAGTAAAATGTTGCAGAGATATTGACACCCAGTCGAAATAGTTTAGCAAACAGAGACCTCCGGCCTTTCTATGAGTGAGGCAATTTCCTGTAGTAGCAGCTCAGAGGCAGGTGTTTGCCACTAAGGTTAAATGTTATTTTATCAGGATACGAATGACTCTGGGAGCAACGTTCTCATATCAGGCCGATATTAAAAGAAGCAGGGTACAGTGCGGTCCAGGTCTTGTCCTTTGCAAACACATTTTCAGCCTGGCTCCTGCGGTCGGAGAGGTCCTGCTTGTAATAAACCGGCTTTAGCCGATTCTGGTGTAATTTGGATCAGCGTGTCACGGTTAGGTCTGACGGGTGGGTTAATGTACACCAGTGGGTTCGTGCTGTGTGTTGGCATTGCTGCTCAAGCAGACTTACTAGTCTGTGTTTTGATTTGTTGGTGTTTGTACAGTTTATCTCCTTAAGGAATCATTAGTCATTCATGGCTGCTCTGAGGGAAGGGTTTTACCACATTACAGCTGCAGGAGCCAGTCAGCTCAGTGGCGATTAGGGGCCATTAAAAGCGCTGACGGAAAATACTCCCTCCTTAGAAGCAGTTGCAAACGCTGCTTCTACGAATTTGTTCAGTTTCCTTCTTCACACGACTTTATACCGTCTCTAAAGAAAATGTTTGCTCGAAAAATGATTTCAGCAAATTGTGTCTGAGTCGCATTATAAGACACATTGATTTATCACACACAGTCCCTTGTAAAAGTATTTACACCTCTTCAAAATTATCTACTTCCACTTTATAGCTCCAAACTTTAATGTGTTTTCTCAGTATTTTATTCGTCAGACCGATAGATTATACGGGTTTTCTTTTTTTTTTTTTCCACAAAAATAAAATCTGAAAAGTGTAGTGTGGATTTGTATTCATAATCCTTTGCATTGATATCTCAGTCGGTATAAAACTTGCTTTGCACTGTTCAAAAGATCTCAAAGTCTAGACCTACAATTACCTGAAAATCAGTGGCAAGACTTGAGAGCTGCTGCTTACAGATTTCTTCTTTTCTTTCATTCATTAGTTTTTCTTTGTTTGTTTTGTTTTTTTTGGTTCAGTCATTTCGAACAATTAAGTATTTAAGCAAAACTCTCTAAAACTAATTTATCAAAGCTTTAGCTGGTTTGAATTGGAGAGCTTTTCAGTTTTCAGTGTGCAAAGCTAGGAGAGAACAAAAGATGTATTGTGATTGGAGTGAAATGTATTTGGGGCTTGAATTGATCCAAGCTACAGTCTTCAGACTCGTATTTGTTAAAAAAAATAAAAAATAAAATGTTATGCGCTACTTTATGGAGGTCAGTTAAATGAAAGTTGAGTATTTTCCAGGGCAACTTTTGCTGGCAACAGGTGAACAATCATTTGTGTCAAATTGCAGCAGCTCAACTTTAAGCAGCTCTGCCTGTCAAAGGATAGGTGTGAGAAATACATAGAAAGATGCATGATGCACCTGTTTGCTGCCAGAGACAGATTTTGTCAGGATCGTAGCATTTAGCCGTGCTTGATAAAGTCACAAAACAATTCAGGTGTGAAGATGATACGGCTAATCTTGCAGTCACTTGGTTCCATAACAAGAAGCGTGTCAGAAAGGGAAAAGAGTGAAAGAACTGCGCAGTTATCGATTTGTTGCAGGTTTTTAACTACTGACAAACATCCTGGCGTTCTCACCTCAAATAGCAAAGCGATTTTAGATATACAAGATAATACTGTATGTGAGTTTTTAGCATTTTTATGCCTATTTAACTTTAAAATTCATTGAAGAACTTGACTGCAAAGAAAGAAAGCTGACACACAAAGGCTTCAATAGATGGATTCCAAAATGGTTTGTTTTCAAATAAATTAAATGACAATGCAATGATATGAAACGGGGATAGGGTTTAATGAGTTGGCCTGGAACCGAACAAAACCATAAAACGCTGTCCAGATCAAGAATCGAAACATGTTTTGCTTTTGGACTGTCACCTTCGTCTGCCTTGACTCTTGACTTGTTCCATCTGAACAGGTGAAATCAGAGTATGCCCAGCTCAAAGAGAGGCTTGGTGTTGTGACGCAGGAGAGAGATTTAGCCCTGTGGGAGAGGAACCAGCTCCAAGGCAAACTGGAGAACCTAGAGCAGGTGCTCAAGGTAAGACAATGCGACCCTGGTGACGCCGCCGTCTGTCCATTCTGTGTCCCCTTCTGGATCTGGAAATCCATTCATTCTGGGGTTTTGATGCAGGTGTTTTTGTAGAGCCTACCTCTTCTCCAGCCCCTCCTCTCCTTCCTGTGCCACTCTAGCCTCCTCCTCTATGGTTTCTAATGTCCTCGACGTGTCTGTTGCCTTCCAGCGTCGTGTTGGGAAGGTCTGACCTGGAGCTGTGAAAGAGCACAAGCTGGGAGCAGTCTGCCCTCTTTTCTTACCTATGTCACTCTTATGTTGTCCAACTTCACTGGATCTGTTGCTTCCTCCCTCCCTCGTCCCCCTCTTCCTTCCCCCTGCTAGATTTCTAAGGTATCACTGCTATGGCCACCTGTTTTGGGAGCAGCTTGACTTATTCCCGTACTGAATGTTTCATGTCAGTGGCTGTGCTTTTGTCTCCCTTTATCGACGAGTTGTTTATCAGACATAAAAAATGAAAATAAAAAAAAAACAATCACTTGGCTTCGACTACAGCACTGTGGAATGTGATTTATGCATGAGGCAGGATGATGAAGAGTTTGGCTTTATGATGAGAGGGGGAGGAAGAGGAAAGAGAAAAGCCAGGTCACCATCCACGATGATGATGATGATGATGATGATGATGATGTCACCTATAAGTTCGACGACATTGCCGATTTTAGAACGTAACTTTTCACGAGCATGAAAATGTCATTTGCTTCTTCCACCGTAGCGCGTCAACGGTTTACACATTTTGGAAGCAGTGATGCGACTAGATGTCACAGGCATCCTGTGTTACAAAGTTCCTAGCATTCAAGTCCCTCCTTTGGATGGCTTCTTTGGTTGAGATGGATGATCACAAGCAAGTGAGCACGCTAACAGAGTTTGTTCACCCTTTTAATGTCACATAAAAGCCTCCAGATTGATCATTTAAAGACAAAATCTCTGAGGACAACTTTTAAAGACTCCTGTTTAACAAGGCTTTAAAGAGGCATAGTGATACATAAAGGGGGCAGCAAACCTGGAGGTCCAAGTGTATTTGCACTGTCTTGCAGGATTATTTCTATCCCCTGAAAACCTTTTCACATTTTGTCACGTTACAGCCACACATTTCATTTTGTTGTTTTGAATATTAGGTGATTGACCAACAAGTTGGTGTATAACTGTAGAGTGGGAGGTAAAAGGGAATTGAAAGCCAGAGTGCATTTGTGTTCAGCTGCCTTTACCCCCAATGCCATGAAATGCAATCCAACCAAATGCCTTCAGAAATCATCTAACTAGCAAACTGAGTCCATGCAGTTTTTCTCAGTCGCTTTGGTGCATTTCTCAGAACAAAATTGAAATTCTAAAAACTACTCGTTCAATCTTCAAATCATTGTGTGCACGTCAAAACAGCAGTTCCTCATACATTTGAGCAAGTCACACATGCTTTTGTACATCTTGCAAATGATTATGTACAATTCTTTGCTTTTTCCTACATTTTCAATTGCTTTTGTCATGTTAATCAAAACGTATTATACTGGTCTCTGAATCGTCTTGATCTCCACAGCAGGTCAGCTTAAGTTTATTGTACAAGTCTCAAGATGCAAAATGCTCAAACAGGTTGTCGTAATGCGTCTAGACATTTACATTGGCCTTTATTCTACATCTGACCTGAACTGACAAATTGCTCCCAGGCGAATACTGAGTTTCTCCGATGTACATGAAGCGTTAGATCGACCAACGATCAACCAGGTGTCTGAAATAGATTGAAGGTACATCTCATGAACTATCAGCTGGTAGCAATACAGTGGATATAGTCAGAGCACAACACAATGTTACATTACCGACAATGAAAGGACAAGGATTTGGACAGGGTCAACAGCCAGAAAGAAGAAGAAGAGGAGGAGGAGGAGGCTGCGGCAGAATAGATAGGAGGCAAAACAGAGGAAGAGCAGAAGAGGCTGAGGACATCTGCTACTTTCCATCGCTCCAGCATCATCAGGCAGTGGTTTGTGACCCACACAGGAAGCTGATGGAGTTCCTCTTACCCCACTCTTCAATCCTTAACCCCATGAAGGGATTTTTCTCAGTATAGAGATAGAAAATATATGAAGACTTCACTGTAATTTATGCAGCACTGCATGTACAGTCTTGGTCTTACATATTTTCCTGTTGCTGCTTTAGATTTATTTATTTTTTCTTTGCGCCTGCTTTCTGTATCACAATGACACAATCTGCCAACAAATTACAGTAAAAGCATGTCCAGCCACAGTTTACAACAGGACATCCTCCCCATAGTACACTGTTACATTGAAAACGTGACTAATCAGTTTGTCTTGTCCGAACACAGTGAAACAATTCTGAGGCAATTCTGACACATATTTAATTTTTGAGAAATGAACTGGATTTTGCAGGTAATTCCTGGTGTTTCGCTGTTTGTGCAAATTGTTTTGAGAAATGCACTTTCTGTTTTGCAAATGTCGAAAGTTATTTGAGAAATGCACCAAAGCGACAGAAAAACTGCGTTAGTAGGTTCTCTCCGCTGGTCCGCTGGTGCGCTCCTTGGTCTTCATGATTGTTTGTTCTCTAATGTTTTCCAACAAACCTTTGCATAGCGACATAAATCCAGGGATTATTCGGATCTTCAATTAAAGACAGGTTGACTCTTAATTACTGCCACTGCTTATTGTTCAGGTGACGTCTGAAGGCATTTCACTATACTGGATTTTATTTAGGGGCAAGGCAATAAAGGGGGCTAAACATACAAAAGCAACCCTTTTCAGATATGAACTAAAAAGTAGAAAAGCATGTGTAATTTCCCTTCCACTCCAGCTATGTGACGTTTTCTTCTAATACGAGTGGCTGTGAGGTGACAAAAAGTGGGAAAGTGGAAAAAAGGGGTGTGAGTACTTTTACAAGACAATGTTTGTTGTTGTTTTCGTTGTTTAAAACGCAAAGCATCTCTTGTCTTCTTTTATAACCTAAATTCATTCAGATTTGTTGATCATTCACAACAAAATAGAATCATCTGTTTTACAAATGAAAGTTCACGCCTTCAAAGATGTAGGCATCAGCCTCTGATTCACCATTAGTCACGTTTACCGCTTCGTCTTCAGTAAATACGGACTTGAAGATCTGAGATGCTTTTCTAAAAAGTAGAACGTCACTGGATTTCAGTCCCACTAACATCAGCCCTCTCTGCTCCCCCTCTTCTCCTTCTGGCTCTCCATCCCTGCCGTCCTTTGTGGACAGCATATGCGCGAGGCTGCAGAGCGAAGGCAGCAGCTAGAGTTGGAGCATGAGCAGGCCTTGGCTGTACTCAATGCAAAGCAGCAGGAGATTGACCTTCTTCAGAAGGTAAGAGAAGTCCGATTGTGTAACACTCACAGCGCCAGAGGACTGGGCTTTTTTTTGTTGTTGTTTGTTTGCTCGCTCTGATCTTAGTATGTGTTACGGGTCAAAGAGCATTTTTAGTTGAACACCGTTGGAACGCATACTGCGCAGCAAAGGCAAAACTTCCCTAAAACACTCCATCAATACACTGCAACCCTTACCTGTCTCGTTTTATCATCAACCCCCCCCAATAGTTCATCCTCTTGATCACTCCTCCTGTTTGTTACGCGCGAGCTCATCGGCAATTTGTAACGTAGAGTAGAAATGACAGAAAATAATAAAACAAAAGCCTTTCTCGGCCATTTGATGGTCGAGTCTCCTCTTCTGTGCACTGGAGCCGACTGTGATGTCAAAGCGAACCCGGCAGTCGCTGAGATTGCTGATGGTGTGAACGTGATAGGAATTGTCACCAGTGCCATCTCTAGAAAAACAGTTTGTACCACAGTGTTGCCGTGGCTGTAGCGCCCCAACTTCACAGTCAGCTTTTTACAGGCTGTGGCTCTCAGCTTTTTTTTTTCTCTCTCTCTCATTAACAGAAGCTCGTTATGGCCTTATCTCCCTTCAGACACAGGCTGCTCTCTGTGTTCTCCCAAACTGATGGACTGCAAAGGAGATTTATCATCCTGTAAAGTCCACACATGCTCTTATATGCATATGTGTAGCAGATGTTTGTAGCTCCTGCAAAGGGAAATGTCGTGTGTGCTGCCGTGTTCCCTCACAGTCACCGTGTTTTACGTTACGTAAAGCTCATTCCTCTTGCAGGCACTACAGAAGTGTTGCTAATTACTTACAAAAACATAAAACTCGATTGAATTAAATCTATATTTGTTTGCACAGAGCCTTAGAAAAGGCAAAGCAATTAATTTCAATTACTCCACATGCTCAGTGGTGACAGAGCGATCTTTCAAAGTAGGCAATTATCCAATAACAAATGGAACGCAAACAAATCAATGTAAAACATATAGCCGGGGCATTGCAGACGCGACAGCAGTCTATCAACACACGTCATGATGGTGTTTAATGTGAACAAAGAGCAGCGTTCGGCGCCGTTTCTGTTTTCAGAGAAACCAGAAGTGAAACGGTTTGGATGTGCGAGTTGTAATATTAATTATACAAAATTATCCCATGAATGTTTTGTCCCGCAACAACCACAGTGCATTTTACGAGGATTTTATGCGACAGACTAACACAAAGCAGTGAAGTAGCATAATTGTGAAGTGCTAGTATAGGTACGTGTTATATTACGCTTTTTAAGAAAACTCTGAAAAGTGTGGCATGCATTTGTATCCGGCCTTTCTGAGTCATCACTTTGTCGAACCTCCTGCCAGCTGCGATTACGTCTCAGTCAGATTTGATAGATGGTGCCTCTAAAGGATTGTCAAAGATTTTCCATTGGATTTATGTCTTGAATCCAGCTGAGCCAATGCGACACATTAAAGTGGTCCAAGCCGTTCCACTGTTGCTCGAGGTTTGTTTCTGTTGTGCTGCTTCTGAGAAGTCTTCTTCCAGCACCGCACCGTATTCAGTTTCTTCTGTTGTCCATCAACACTGAGCAGCTTCACCACTGAGAAAAATAATTACCCAAATCATAATGCCACCACCACCGTGCTTCGGCTCAGATTTAATTTGTTCAGTGTGACGTTCTTAAGGTGTGATGGATTCAGCAGAGCTCTTTAAAACGTCAAGCGATGGAACACTGTTTTACAACATAATCTTGATGTTATCTCCTTAAAAACTTTCTCCCCGATGTGTCTGCTTTGCTCTTTGGTCTCCATTGTGCCGTTTGTTCACTATTGTTCTCTAACGAGCGTTGGAGGCCTTCACCGAATCCCTGAACTCACACTGAAATTAAATGAAATTAAATACATGCAGACTCCTTTTCCTAATTGGGTGACTTGTCAAGGCAGTTAGATTTTAATTAAGGCCGTCAGAGTAAAAGGGGGGCAAATACAAATGCACACCACACCTTTCATTTATTTGTGAAACATGTTGAAAACCATGTACAGTATTTTTTCCTTCTACTTCAAAATTAAGCACTACTTTGTGTTTTTTTTATTTGGTCCAAAAAAATCCTAATAAAATACTTAAAATGTATGAGTAGTTATGCCAGGTCACCGTATATTGGAGACAGTTTTTTTTTCTCTGACAAGCAGATGATTCAAACAGGGAGTTAAGAAATCTCCAAACATGAAAACAGTAGAAGGAAAAACCCACAACATTTAAGTACGATCCGAATCATCAACTTAATTAATAACCCGTTAGGTTTTATTGGCTCAGCATCTGTAGCAAAGGAAACTCTATAACTCGTTGAGTTCTTGTGCCTTTGAAATGCCTCTGTGCTGTTTGTGAAAGCCTTTCTCTGGTTTAAGTGACATTAAGCATCAACAAAGAGTGCTACATGAGTGAACTGCCCCCTGTGTTTCCCAGGCTCAGGTTGAGGCTAAAAAGGAACATGAAGGCGCTGTCCATCTGTTAGAGGTGAGCGTCTGGACACGGGGGTGGGTGGGTGGCTGGCTGTGTGTTTTTGTGTGGGTGCTGCATGAGAATGTGAGATCAGGCTGTGAGTAAATTTCTCATCTTTACTATGTCACTATAGAAAACCTTGACAGCCGTGCTATTTCTTTCTTCAAATTGAATTCATATATTTAGTCTTCTTTCATTTATTTTTGAAATGCAAATATGCACTTTGGATCCATATAAGTGACCTGTTTACAAGTTTGGCTGTATGTTAGTGTGAAGCAAGTTGTTTTTATATTTATTTTAATATAATTTCAAGATATGTGTGAGTGATCACATATTTGATTTCTCTCCCTGCATCTCTTTTTACTGTATGGGTCTATGTTTATGCATAAACAGAACCACTTGGACAGCATGCAGGTATTTCATAATTGCTTTTATTTATTTCCTTGTGCTTTTTAGAACCACACCAGTAAAATGCAATAGGATACAGCAGACTATGCAGTCAAAAAACAAAAAAAAAACCATGTGATAGAAATTATGTTTCACCACACTTCAAAAACTGTTATTCAATGTGGGCTGGGTTTAGAAATGTAGCATTAGGTGCTATATATCTGCCTAAGTTAGTGCCGGGGGGAGGGGGGGAGTAACATAAATCTGGTACAACCAGATGGAAATTGTGAAGTGTCAATTTTCAAAAGTGTTCTGAGTTTCATTTGAGCAATCTTTATTTGGCTTCACTCACTGAACTAGGGCTCATATTTTCCTTCAGAGAGAGTTTACAAGAGGAAACTCGGCCTACTTCATCAGTATTGCTTGATTATGAAGAAAAATTCAGGCTGAATGTTTTTGGGTTTTTTCCCCAGCAGGTTATTGTGCACAAACTTCACGTTTATAAAAATAAAATCCTAATTATTTACATGTGAATGAAAAAAGTATCTTGCACAGCCCCTTATTTCTTTACATATTCAAATCCTTGGAGCCTGACTCATCTCTCCGTGCTGCCTTGTTGAATAGCAGGTTAGATTTTCTGATGTTCTTTTGACAGCGCAGCACTTAGCAACAAGTTGTAAACCTTCAAAGGATGAAGAAAGCTCTTATAGAGAAAACAGTGATCCATCTATATAGGCAGTTCATCCAGAAGTAAGTCACAGTACTTCACCTTTTCCACATTCTTACGTTAAAGCCATATTCCGAAATATATTCAATTCCTGTTTTGTACTTAAAACACGTGACTTCCCATGTATTCACAGCCATTATTCAAACTGCTGAAGCACATTGGGCAGCAATCACAGCTTCAGGTCTTCTAAAACATGAAGCCACGAATTTGGCAGAGCTGTTTTTGGACAGTTCCCCCCACACCCCATTTGCTCAAACCGCCCTGTTTCTATCTTGCTGTTTGCTTTGGTTTGTTGTCCTGCTGGAAGACAAACTCCAGGCCCAGTCTGAGGTCAAGAGCACTCTGACAGGTTTTTATCCAAAATGTTTCTACATTCCTACAGTCATCTATCCTTGAGTAGTCTTCCCATTTCTGTGAATAATATCCCCACAAACAACCGTGTTTCACTGTAGGAGTGACATTAGGAATGATATGAGGCATATGTTGAGCAGCGGGTGGTTCCCTCCAAACATCATGCCTTGTTTTTTGCCAAAGAGTTCAATCTTTGCCTGATCAGACCAGAGAGTTTTATCTGTCACGGTCGGACTTTCTTGGTAAATTGGTGGATTGATGCAGAAATGTTTGTCCTTCTGGAAGGTTCTGCTCCCCCACAGAGCAAAGTCAGCATGGCGTTCTTGATCACTTCCCTGAATAAGATGCCTCTCCACTGATCCCTCAGGTTAGATGGCCGTCTAGCTCTAAGGAAAGTGCTGATGGTTCCATTTTCCTACATTACCTTTACGAAAAATGTTTGCTACATTGAAGCAATACTTAAGGAAATAGGGGCTGATTCAAGACTTTTATCTGCGGCAGACTCTAGATCCTGAATGTTTTGGCAAATTATAAAATTAATATTAGCAATATTCTTAGTTTCCAGTACACTGACCTGAAATCTTAAAGAGAGTAAAATAATGTTACATGTTGTTTCTTTAATGGCATGTTGAACGTTTTTCAGCATGTGTGTGAAAAATGTCTGTTTCTTGACTTTGTATTCTCTCTTAGATTTGTAGAAATCTCATTGTTTGCCTTCATGTAGCATGCTGTTTGTAGCATGTGTAAAATGGTCACAGCGTGTCCAAAACAGCCCTAATTGGAGCTGTTCATGGGGAAAAGTAAAATAAATAAAAAAAATCATAGTGCCTTAAGGTGTGTCTTTGGGTCAGACCGCTGAGAAATGATTGCTGGTGAATTTCATCATTAGGCTTGTGAAAACGTGCTGCAGTGCCTGGACTTTCCATGAGTTTGTACCTCAGCCTTTCCCGCCGTTTTACGTATATGAAAGCGGTTGAAATTTTTCTTATTGTATTCTTCTGTCGTGAAGACCACAACCAACGATATTTAAGGTGACGATATATTTCTCTTCCAGGTATATGTGGAATAAACATAGATGTCTTATTTGGTCGCTACCAAGTGCATTTTTGACGTTTCGATCTCAGGTTCAAATTGTTGGTTTTGATCTTCACACTGTCATCAGCTCAATAAGAAAAATGTCAAGTTTCATTCTCGTCATCCAGATTTATTCAAAGACTCTTAAAAGTTGCATTTTCTTTGGACTTTTCTGGTTACTTGAGTTTTTGTTCTGTAGTGCCTTCGTATCGTGTCACTTCAGTCCAACATGTAAACATTCAACATTTTATTTGCATGCATGCACCACTGTTCGGCATGTGCAACGTTCAGAATAATGTCGGCATTGTTTTTGCACCCGTCTTACTTCTCTCTTTGTCTGTCCCTCCCTTTTGACCTTGCCTCTTCGTGTGTCCACGTTTGCCTGCCTCGCTCTTTGTCCGTTTCTGCTCTCTAACGCTCCTCCGCCCGACGTCGTCAGGCCAAAGTCCGAGAGCTGGAGGAAAAATGTCGGTCTCAGAGTGAGCAGTTCAACCTCCTCTCCAAAGAGCTGGAGAAGTTCCGGCTTCAGGCTGGGAAATTCGACATCCTTAGCACTGAACCCTTAACTTTGAGTGAGTCTCCGGGGTCCCCCAACAAATCCTTATCACAGCTCCTCAATGGATTGGCCGCTCCAATCGAGAAAGGTACGGAGAAAGTCTGTGAGGTTTGTGAATACGCTGTTTGTTTTTATCATCTTTTCTCTTTAAGACTGCAAACTATCTAATAAATATACAAGTGTAGCTGTATTGTTCGCACTCAATTTGGTAAAAAGAGAAACAGTTTCAGGTTTCAAAAGATTAGATGGAGGTGTATTTATCTTTCCTTGCATCTTTTGTTGTTGTTTTTTGCTACGAGGATCTGATGAGAAGGGGTGTTTGTTCCACAGGCAGTGAGGGTCCAACAAGCAGATCTTTGATATCTGAATTCATTCGACCACTCCAGATCAGTGGAGACAAGCCCGAGCTCCTTTCCGTCAAGCCAACATTCCTCAGTCGCAGTCGAGCCAGCAGCCCAGCACGAGCTTTCCTCTCTGAGGTACCCGCTAGTGCCCGCTCTGATCCGCCGTGGTCCTTTTATTGAGTGTCTCTCTGTTTTTTGTCTGCTCTCCAAAACGCAAAAAAAAAAAAAAAAAAAACACAATTTGGACTCGTCTGATTTGAGAGCAACAATGAGCTCATCGGTTAAACTAGAGACTGGAGATGGGATTCTAGAAATGGAAAAATAAAAGTCTTGAGCTGAATCCTTTCCTCTGCATCACTGCAAACCCACAGCCGCAATAAAAAGCTTCCTGCTTATGGGACTGAGATCTTTGTGCAAACAAGACTAAAATGTAAACTGCGACAGCTTTGCTCCTCAGCTCTTTTACAAGACAGACTATTGCTGCCTTTTGTTTTACATACCTCAAAATATAGAAAAGCACCATAAAACAGGATGTGGCTTCTTGGAAAACTTTTCACAATAAATTACTGCTCTGCCAATAATTGAAACGATAAAACTCTCAGACTTTTTAGATGGATAAATTAACTTACTGTAACTGTGCAGGAGGCTTTTGCTGCTTTTTTGCCATTAACAATAATTATTTATATTTGGCCCGGAGTCCTTGTCACACACACACAGCCGTGTTGCTCTTGGATCAGCATCTCTGTTTTCGGCTGATGTGTCCCTTCCCATTTTTGAGTTAAGCATCAGTCTAAATGAACAGCNTTGTATCAGAAAAACAACAACTCGCGTTAGGTCGCATGTAACGAAGCATAGCACGTAGCTCCTGGAGGCGGGGCGCTAGGCGCTTAGCCCCAGCCTTGCAGCCTCGATACCTTCTCCTCGGCTCCGCTGGGATGGCGTGCCTCCATCCATTCGGGCTCTTCTTCAGAGCCTGCAACTCTTCTCTTGAATAAGAAAGAGAGCTGACTCTTGTGTATGCTCTTGCTGTTTCCACATATAGTTAAAACGAACGTAAATAAGGACAAATAAAGTCAATACTGCTGAGGAACAACTGGAGTTGCTGCCATTACCTACAGTGCATTCCATTCCATTTCAACCTCTTCTCATTAGAGTTAAATGTAACTGAAATATTTGCTACCTTTGACAGAAAAAGCTTAAGTCTATAAAAGCAATGTAGCGAGTTTTGCTAGTTGTGATTTCCAAGGCATAAAGAGGCAGTTCAACATGATTCAGCCAAAGTAATGAAATAACAAACTGCAGGTTGATTTTTACTGTTAATGTGTTTCTTCACATTGAGCAATGAAAGTAAATCAAAGGTGTTACATGTCTTTTGCTTTAAGTATTTACTTACTGGAGGGTTTTGTTTTTTTGTTTGTACTGCAGAGCCACAACTAGCTTCTCACTACAGTGGCTCTACAAGCAGCGCTGCTGTTGCTCCTCCTACACAATGGACTAAACCATTGTTCTAAAAATGGCTGGAGGGGGACCTAAAAATTAAAAAAAAATTTCTTGGATGAATGGCAGATTTACTGAATTCCTTGTTTCTTTTGCCTTTTGATGCTGATATTGTTTAAATACAAAGGTTTCTTTTATGATTTTTTTGGAGGACACATTTCTAGACTTTTCCAAGATTGGGAGGGTCGGGAATTTCTGAAAATCCCAGTACTTTCTGTCCAATTTTCTTTGGACAGATATGTTTAAAACAGGGCTGCTGTATATGCATATTTTAATAATCAAGTATTCTACTGATTATTCTTACGATTGATTGCATAATCATATAAAAAAATTTAAAATAAAATATTGGTAAATCCAACAAAACAGCAGTGTTACTATCGGATATCAACATCAGTCCAATTTCTTATATTTGAGCATCCCTAATAATTACTTTTTCTGAATTTTAGAATATTAACTTGTAACAATAATAGCTCATTTTCTACGTTAACTTGAAGAAAAGTTATACAAAATTTTAAATTATTTAATAATTTAATAATAAAGAGGCAGGCTCAGAATAGGCAGGCTATTCTCCTTTTAGATTATGTATTCATCTTCAGTCAATTTAGTAGATGAACTCTCACCTTGCCCAAACATTTATAGCTTTTGTGTCCATCTTAGCAACAAGATTTGACACCTTTGTTCCTCACACACAGAAGCTTATCTACCAGCTATGTATCATCACGATGTGCTCCACCACCCATTTGTTGAGACCGGGATGATATGAAATAAATTTTCCGGTTTGATCAAAAAGCTATGCATCTAAAGCACAGTCTCCCGCAGTGTTCACTCTGTTCGCTCACCTGTATAAATACACCGGCCACCCTCTTCCCCGCCGTTCACTCTTCACGGCCACCAGCCAGATCCGGCAGGAGAAACGCTGCCATACTCCAGGTATCGCACCAGTCATTTTAAGGATGCTTATTGGTCCCCCGAAAACGATAAAAACCTGGACATCTTCAATAAATAAAATCCTCCCAGACCAAACTTTAAAATTTGACGAAAGCTAAGCTAACACTTAGCTTTCGTCAAAAACTTTTAGGCAGAAGTGAGAGCGCTGCGCAACGCAAATAATGACCCAGCCAGAATACTGTGCACTAAATAATAAAACATAATTTGCTTCAAGGCAGATAGATTTTCCTGAAGGAATTTAATAATCGAGGTACTCGAATCATCGTTTCAGCCCTAGTCTAAAATATAATTGTTTTTTAACACCAAAACAGAGGACATGTTTGGTATAACCCAGATGAAATCTGGTAGATGGTGACATAAAGCATCACACTCAAGTTATCAAAGCTACAGAAGAGAGAAAGGCTCGCTATTAGACAGAGGGTCTCTAGAGCCCAATCCATTTCCTCATGTAGTATGCACATTTCTATTGACATCAAATTGTGGGGAAATGGTTAGTCTCTGGTCTTTATCTGTAAAAACAAAACAAAATTTAGAAGAAAAAACAAAAGTTGAAAAAAAAATCATTTTTCATACCAGTTTGTTTTATAAGCTAATATTTCCAACAAAGTTTAACTAAAAATATTCAAGAAAAGCCAAAAAGGCTTCATTTTCACATTTTAAATTACAACTCACATGTACAGCAGTTCTGCAGAAGCCAGTGTTAATTAGCCTAACATTTTATGTTTCTTAAACAGTACCTCATTAGCGTAATAAGGTATTAAATCTAAGCAAATCTCACAGTTCAGGGCTCATAGGCCAGGAAAAGCATTAACACACTGACTCCACTACAATCAGTATCTGAATACCTTCTAAAACTAAGCATTTTTAGCACA
Source organism: Poecilia latipinna (assembly GCF_001443285.1). Taxonomy (NCBI): domain Eukaryota; kingdom Metazoa; phylum Chordata; class Actinopteri; order Cyprinodontiformes; family Poeciliidae; genus Poecilia; species Poecilia latipinna. Next base: position 90,543 of record NW_015114425.1, on the reverse strand, counting down.
AACTGGGATAATCTCTGAGTGACTTCAGCCATCTTTTCCCTGGAGAAGCTCTTTTTCTGCTTAGCAGATTTAATGAGAGCTGAGCCAGGTAAAATAAAGGTCTGCATATTGCCCCAAATTCCATTTAAAGTGTCAGGCAAAGTCTCAGAAAAATAAATTAGGAAAGAGACACCTGGTTTTAAAAATCCGACTATAAATACAGGAAGAATTACATGCATAAATTCTGGGTTACACTAATAACTTGACACGTTAATTTTTTACTGTGCAATGACTCTTTAGGTAGCTAGTCAACTAGTCACAATTATACAACAAAACAGTCTTTTACAAGAAGATGGAAGATGAGGAACTAGGTAAGTTCACCAGCTAATCATCACATATGTTTTTGAGGGAAACGGTACCAGAAGTGGAGTCAACTCAGCAAGAACGCCGCCATCACGTTTCAGCTGAGAAAATTAAACATTTTTATAATCACTTTGAGGAAAACTTTAGGTTAAAAAAAACTGAGTGAAATAATGCCTCCAAAAGGATCCAAGACTGAGATGAGACCAGAAGAGGAGTTTGTATCACTCATGCAAGTCAAAGAGTTACTGAGCCAGCAGAAGGAAATGTACATGGAGTTGCTTCAACAACAATAGGACAATTTCAAAGGCTTTGTTAAAATCATTATGGACACTACAAACACCAGACTGGACAAGTTGAAACAAGAAGTGTAGGACATTAAATCCAGCCTGCAATTTACACAGAAAGATGTGGATGACATCAAAACAGAAAGCTGTTTTGTAAAAACCTGCTTTCTGGCGTACGAGGTAACTCGCTGCAGTCGGACATATTTAGAGTTTCTGATAGCCTGTTGGCAATCACAGATAAGATGGAGAACCTGAAGGGACACTCTAGGACAGTGGTTCTTAACCTGGGTTCGATCGAACCCCAGGGGTTCGATGAGTCGGTCTCAGGGGTTCGGCGGAGCCTCTGCCGCCGAGGTAAAGAGACACTTATATAGTCGTGATGACGCGCCCCGCTTTTCCATCACTTGCTGCAGAGGATCACGTTACATTGCTTAGCCAATCAGTGCTGCGGAGGAGCACTGATTGAAGGAGTTCCACTCTCAGCATGGATTTGAACGCATCTTTAATTACTCCAGAAAGCTCACAGTTTTTACCAAATTCTGTAGCTTTCGGTGTACTTCTAAATCTGCTCCTTAGTCGCATCTTTTCGGGGTTGCTATTGCCTCTAGTGGCTTGGGGTGGTAACACAACTAATATAATTACATTACTAAATCAGAATACCGCAAAGTCTTTATTTATTATTAAATTTTCATTCTCTTAAGAATGTAGAGCTAATGATCTAAACAAGACCTTAAAGTGGTTCCAGTTTCTCTCGATGGCCAACCTGCTGAAACTGTGGAAAATTTGAAATACCTTGGGTCGTTCCTGGACAGTCAGCTCAACTTTGCTGAAACACTGACTATATGTTGAAGAACTGTTCTCAGAGATTCTACCTTTTAAGACTTAGTGATTAAGACTTAGTTGGGTCACCCCATGACCCAACTAGACTCTAGTTGGGTCACCCCATGACCCAACTAGACTCTAGTTGGGTCACCCCAACTAGAGTCTAGTTAGGGTGATCCAACTAGAGTCTAGTTGGGTCACCCCATGATCACTAATGATCGCCTATGTCTTGAATTTGGGGGGGAAAAAAATCATATTTTATTTATCACTACAGAAGGGTTCAATGATAAACCCTTCTGGTTTATCTGAGGTACCAAACTGGTGGGTTTGGTACCTCAAAAAAGGTTAAGAACCACTGCTCTAGGAGAAACAATCTGGTTATCAACAAAATTACTCGTTTGGCGACTGCCAAACGAGACTTGGGCTGAGACGTAGGAGAAAATGAAGACAGTTCTGTCTGAAAAGTTAAACCTGCAACATGAGATCGAGATGGAGAGAGCTCACCGCACTGGGAAACCCAGAGGTGACAGACCCAGGCCAATTGTCGTCAATTTCCTGAGGTACAAGGACAGATTAACTATTTTGCAGCGCACTTAAGGGATCCAAAATCTACATTAACGAAGACTTTACAGATGCTGTAAGGAAGAGGAGGGTTGAACTGATGCAGGGCTTAAAAGCAGCACATCAAAGAGGGGACATCGCTTATCACCGTTGTGACAAGTTGATCACCCATCCCTGCTCGAGTACCCCAAAATTACCCAGTGACGTTTAAAGGACAACCAGGTATGCACTCTGCACCTAGCGATACCAATTATTAGTCATATATACAAATATTACCATGGCAACTGGCACAGCTGACGGGCACCCCCATAGCAAAAACCTGCTACAGATCACTGATTATGAGGATGTGGAACTGACAACATTTCAGTATGACGACTATCATCAAGATATTGAAAATGACATTGATCTTGATTATTTTTTTACTGGTATCAATGACAGTTCTCACTATTACACTGATGACCAGTTCAACAGCAGCACTAAAACTGAACATAAGCTTTCAATAATTCACTTTAACAGTAGAAGATTGTATGCAAATTTCTATAACATCAAACAGAACCTCCAACAACTCACACTGACTTTTAGTATCATTGCTTTATCAGAAACGTGGCTCAATATTGAAAAGGGCATGTACTTTGAAATTGATGGTTATGAAATGGTTTGTAAAAACAGAAAAAACAAAAATGAAGATGGTGTAGCTCTTTTTGTGTAAAAGTACATTAATTATAAGATGATAAAAACAATGTCAAGTGTCATGGATAATGTTTTTGAATGTGTGACTATAGAAATACTAGTGGAAAAATAAGAAGAATGTCTTCATGATTTACGTTTATAGAGCTCCTGGATCAAATATAGAAATATTCAATAACTGGATGGAAGAAAAAAATTACCTGGATGGAAGAAAATAATTATTATAAAAGTTAATCAAAAATTTGCATTTATCTGTGGGGATTTCAACATTGATATGGTATCTTCAAAATCCAAATAAACATAGAATGACAGAAGAATTTATTAATACCATGTACAGTCTAAACCTGTATCCTAAAATCGCCAGGCCCAGTCGCAATACATCGCACTGTGCAACATTAACTGATAATATTTTTACAAATTTTCTTGAAAATAGTTTAACTAGTGGAACATTAATAAATATTAATAGATGGATCATTTACCACTGTTCACAGTCTACGACTGTAACTGCAAAAAAACTGATCAAAACATCAGATCACAATACAGATGGGTTAGGTCAGAAGAGTCATTGAAAGCACTAAAGCCGATTTGATGACATATGATTGGAGATTAATTTATAGAATAAATGATGTGAATTCAGAATATGAAGAATTTTTAAAAACATTTAAAATATTATATAACAAGCACTGCCCAATCAAACAATATAACAGAAAAAGCAATCAAAAAAATGAACAGTGGATCACAAAAGGAATACAAAAGGCATGTAAAAAGAAAAACAAACTTTATAGAGAATTTCTAAAACATAGAACGTCTGAATCAGAAAACAAATATAAGAAATATAAAAATAAGTTAACTAATATTATAAAAACATGTAAAAAGGACTATTATCATAAATTACTGGATAGGAATAAAAACAACATTAAGGAAACATGGAATATTTTAAATAGAGTTATTAGAAAATCTAACAATAACAACTATCCAGACTATTTTATAGATAACGAACAGAACATTACTGATTTGAAAAGTGTCGTCAATAAATTCAATAGATTTTTTGTTAATATAGGACCTCAATTAGCAGAAAAAATACCGACTACAAAAACTGCAACTCAGCAATAT
>NW_015114425.1:41466-81973 GCF_001443285.1 Poecilia latipinna | reverse complement strand
TTTGTATCATGTTCGAATAAAATTTCATTTCATTTCAAATTTCATTTCAACAGCCAACATGCCGACACAGTAAATACTTCCTTTTCTTGAGGTTTCGAACACCTCAAATTCTTTTGTCTTCTTTTATTTATAAATATTTACCGCCGTTGCTTACTGAAAATCTCTTCGGAGGCAAATCCTGTCAGCGCATCCTGTTAGAAAAACCTGATCAGTGACATAACAACCTCCTTTCAGAGCAAATCAAGTGTAAACGCTGCTAAGTCTGGCCACCAGCGGATTTGTTAGTGTATCAATACTTTTATTTTCCAGACATTTCCCTGTTATCCGTAAGTGCTGTGTAGTAATATGTGTTACTGACAAAGAAAAGAGTATAAATATCCACACACCATGGATCCATTAGGGTATATTTTTTTTACTTCTTCTCTGTCTGAAACTTTACTTCAATACAAACTCTTACACCTGCTATCATATTGTCACCAATTACATAACCTGTAATTTTCTCAGAATGTGTTTTTCTGGTTTTCTGGATGTGAAGTGAAGGAGAGCAGGAATCATGATTATTTTGTCTGTGATGCTTCTTCAGATGGACAAAGAGCTGAGCTCAACCACCAGGTCCAAACCACGTTTCACAGGGAAGGTCCGTCTGTGTGTTGCCAGATATAGGTAGGTAACATAGCAGACGACGTTTCACCAGCCTTTTACAGCTCAGCCACATAATTATTTATTTTTGCTTCCTAAACTCTCAGAATCTTAAAAGAGGAAGCAAATGTTGGGACGCCTCATAGAAAATGCTTATAGTAAACTCTGAATCATGGATGACCTGAGAATATTTGCAGAAAATATATTTTCTGGAAATCCTAAAGAGAGTTACTCATTTTAAAAAATGATTATATACACAAATCAGGCAGAACATTATGACCATCAAGAGGTGAAGTAAATAACACTGATTATGTATTGGATCATGGCACCTGTTTGTTGGTGGGGTCTATTGGACACAATGCGAATATTTTATCCTCCAAGTTTGTGTTGAAGGCAATACATTAAGGATGCCTGATGGAGAGTATTTGGACATCTGCAGGTCTTGTGAGGTATGCCTAGTCTGCAGTGGTCAGTCTATCCCAAGTGCTCCATGGAAGGATGAGTGATAAAGGCTTGTTGATGCACAGACCAGACCAGTCAGAGCATCCATGCTGGTCATAATCTTGTGCCTGGTTATAAAGCAAACCAAGGGTTAAATATGTATTAAAAAATCTGTCTAATTTGTTTTGTTCTATTATTTATGTTTAATATTCTAGTTATAATCCTTATGACGGGCCTAATGAGCATCCCGAAGCAGAGCTCCCCCTGGTGGCCGGGAAGTACCTCTATGTTTATGGAACAATGGATGAGGATGGCTTTTACGAAGGTTTAACACTCAATGAAATGTTTTAGTCTTTTCTATTACTTTGCCACACATCTGTATGACCATTTATTATTCTTTTTTATTTTTTCAGGAGAGCTGCTGGATGGACAGCGGGGGCTTGTCCCATCAAATTTTGTGGAATTTGTCCAAGATGACGACACGCCCTCTGCCCAACACAGGAACACCACGGTTAAAGAACCGGGCTACCTCAACCACAGTAGCCTGGGGCCTCCGCGCCATTCGAGCGGCACCGGAACGAGACCGAGCATAAGCAGCCTGCTCTCTGACAGTAAGCTAGACTGTCTAAGCACCAGCAGCTTGGGCATGGACCTCCTGGGCTCCTCCAGCAACGGGACCGGAACCCTGGACGTCAGTATTGATGAGGTCGGTGAAGACATTGTGCCTTACCCCCGCCGCATCAACCTGATCAAACAACTAGCCAAGAGTGTGATTATTGGCTGGGATCCTCCTGTGCTGCCCCCGGGATGGGGCTCAATCAGTGGCTACAATGTACTGGTTGACAAAGAGGTCCGGATGAGTGTCCCCTACGGGGGCAGGACAAAGTCTCTAATCGAAAAGCTCAACCTTGCCACCAACACGTACCGCATTTCCGTGCAGAGCATCACAGACCGGGGCCCGTCAGACGAACTCCGCTGCTCCCTTCTTGTGGGGAAGGATGTAGTGGTGGCACCATACTACCTGCGGGTGGACGGCATCACTCAGAGCTCCGCCGAGCTGTCTTGGATGCCCAGCAACAGCAACTACAGTCACACTATCTTCCTCAACGGTGCAGAGTATGACATGGTCAAGGCTGGGGGCTACAGGTACAAGTTTTTCAACTTGAAGTCCATGACGGTTTACAAGGTGAAGGTTGTCGCACAGCCACATCAGGTGCCTTGGCAGCTTCCAGGTGATCAGCGGGAGAAGAGGGAAATCTCTGTGGAGTTCTGCACTCAGCCTGCAGGTCAGTCTCTGACACATAGCTAAACGTGCTCTGATAATGACATGGACTCCTGGTTGCAGAAAAGGCATTGCTGGTTGACTGGCAACCAGCAATGCCAGTCAACAATATCTCAGTACAACAATATCATTACCATATTGCTTTAAAGTCCATGTTATGTAAAGTCAATTTTTTTTAGCTTTACATCATGGTAGATAATGCTACGCCCTGATCAAAAACAGGGCACAGGGTGTGGAGTGTTGCTTCGATGCTTTCATGCATGCTAATCTCCCTTGGCAATCATTCGGCTGCCCAAAACACCTGGTTGGACCTAGCCCCGCCTTTGAGGGGCGAAACTCCTCCTTGGATCTGCAGTTTCCAAGCTACGGAGCTTCTTCCATGCAGAGCAGCCCTCTCCCGCGACTCCTTCCAATCAGCTCCTTCAGACTAGCAGCAGCAATTAGCAAACACCTGGTGGAACTGTGCGTCTACTGAGCTCATTATACGAGCTGCTTCTCAGTGCAGGACTTGTTAAAGGGTCAATAGAGGTGTGGTCTTGTGATGACTTCCTGACTGCAGAATTTCAGAAAGAGCAGGAGTTTTTAAAGAGACAGAGACCCAATTTCAGTGTATTAAATTATGAAATCAAATTTCTACGAAGTCATATTTGATATATAGAGCATATTTTATAACAACTAAAGGACACATAGTTGCTTGTGCTATAAAATGGCACAGTGTAGTTGTAACAATGCTGCCCCTTTAAACGTGCATGCCACTTCGAATCAGTAATGAAAGCAGACTTATTTCCCCTACATTAAATACTTATAATTAGGTGCCATTCAAATGTAAAACTAACTTGAAGACCCTTTCTGGCTCCAGCTGGGTCTCTTTTAAGGCTCAACCTAAAACAGTCCTCTAGCTTTATAGTCCCAAATTGCTTCAATTACTCTTCACTACCATTAATTAGTGTTTAGAACCAGCTTAATAAATGCGTCTTATGTGCAATGATTGTGTTACATAATTTCAATACAACAGCAGCACTGCAGATTCTACAGATTTACAAAAAATGATCAGTTCTAACACCTGAACTCAGACAGTTCAGGTGTTAGAGTCTTGAGTCTTGCTTATCGAGAAGCGAGCTCTCCAAAATGTTTTTTTTTTTTTTACTTCCCTGCTCGCTGTGTGTGGTGGCGAGACAACTACGGGTCGTCGTCTGTTGTAACAGCCTCTCTATTACATTGTATTTATATCTCAGGGAAAAGAATGGCATGGATTAGCAATTAGAAATTAAAGCAAGTTAAATTAACATTTTAAAACGTGGCTTAACTCTTATTAGTTTAAATGAATTATTATGGGCCTCAACAATGTACTACTATTTTATTAAAAAAACAATTATTTCTTAGCATGGGTATGCTACTTGCTACTAAATATGTACCAAAATCAAGGCTAGATTATTGTAAAATCTTCAGCGTGAGATTTTGCTAGTGCAATAAAGGATGAATTTATTTTAAGGCTTTTTACGCATCTTCGTCTGCAATTACTTACTGAGATATCAATGCACGCAGAATAATCTAATCAGAAGGCTTCAGAGGACATAACTGGACGGCATGGAAAACAGGACTTTCTCACAGTAGGCTTAGACCTCTCAGACTTTTCCACCACAGGACTTTTCGCTGCATTTCTGTCACCAGCTGTCTGGCTGTGGCAAAGATTTTGAGGGGGAACTCAATAGGAAGTTTCTTCTTTGCGACCGCAACGTTTAAATTCAGCATAATCGCTCAGATGCGTTGCTGCGAGTCACTTCTCGAGGCGAGCAGGAGGTCAGCTCATTTGTAAACACAAGACAGTAGGACGGATATAAGTCCAGGCTGGAAGTTGGAGCTGATATTTGTGCTGGCAGCTGATGCAGCTACATGCTGAGAGTTCATTAACGGATCTATCTATCGGACGTGTTAATTAAAGCCACCTGAAATAGCGTGAGGACGGGCGGCGGAGAGCTGTTGTCAATATGAAAGATAATCTCTCGAAGCCCTATATTAAGCTTTTTCGCCCAGCATGTGTTTTTCAAACAAGCCACTTCATTAGTGCTTAGCGATACAACATTTTTGTCGATATTAGTCACCCGGAGCTGCAATTCATTGCCTGAAAGGGAAGCAACTGTGTGCCCGCTGGTTTCCAGAGTTAATGAAAGTGGCTGGAGGGACGTATTTATTTAAACTCTCATTTCAGTTTAGCAGAGGACCTCGTTGTTTATGATATCGGCGGCGTGAAAATGACGGGAGAAAATTGAATCTCCAAGCAGTCGCTCTTCCCCTGTTCCACGTCTGCGTTGTCTGCTGGCGGGAAAAAGCAGAAACGCAATGAGAATGTGTGGATGTTGGGCTGTCAGTCCCATCCTGCAGACTCTCACAGCTGCACATTGATGCATGGTGATGCTTCTCCACGACTGCCGCTGCTCACTTCCACTCCAGGTGAGCAGCAGCACTGCACAGATGGTGCGTTATTTAGAATGCAGCCAGCGCTGACAGATTGCAGAAATTGCTAACTGTGTTTCTCTTTGAAAATTGTCAGCAAACTCTGGCGGCGAGATATCGTTTTCCAAAGAAATCACGGTTGAATCCTCGCTACCTTGTTTTTTTAATTTTTTGTATGTAACAGCTACAGTTGAAGTATACAACTATGGTAAAAACATACACAACAAAACCCTAAATTTTTACATCGGCTTTTTATAAGGTATGCATTGGCATAGATACGAGAATATCCTGCAAAGTAGTTTTTGGTTGTAATTATTTCAGACACGTCATTCGTAATATTCTATTTAGAAGTAAGAGCAAAATATGTAACGATTGAATTAGTTTGCATCGGGTTTGATCAAATTGACCCAAATCTCTTCAGAGACTGTTGACCTTTAACCAGTGTGTGCGTGTGTATGTGTGTGTGTGTCGTCCTCCTCAGGGCCTCCTCTCCCTCCCCAGGAGGTACAGGTCCAGTGTGGCCAGACTCCAGGGGTCCTCCAGGTCAGATGGAAGCCGCCTCCCCTGACACCTTCAGGAACCTCTAATGGGGCTAGTGTAATTGGCTATGCTGTTTGCACAAAGGGACAAAAGGTACCTTTTTTTTTCCCCGTTAGTCTATAGTGCAGGTCGTAGAGGCTGAGTTGCTGTAGCTTCCTCAAGGGCTCCAACTGTGGGTAGAGCTCTGTTGCCATCTCCTGGAGGAATGACTGAAATGTTGATAACCCGGTCTCTTGGGACCAGAATAAAAAAAAAAAAGAAAAAAAAAGATATGAATCCACAGAACCGTCTCCATCAGTCCCTGCTGTGCTTATTATTATCCCCTTGACAGTTACTGGTTTGCCATTTCTGCACACTTGTCTGATAACTAGGAGGATAATTTAGTGCAATCTACGATGCTGGAAGATGAAAGTCCATGAATTACATATGCTTATTAACTGAATAATGTGCTTTAACTTACCGAGAGAGAGAGAAAGATCCAGAAAACAGAAACAAATGTAAAATTCAATTCAATTTCTGCAGATACCCTTTGTCCTGGTTACCTGTTTTATGTCCAAATTCTAAGAATTAACCATCATTATAAAACCTGCAGAAATCATGGATGGTTGAAAGAAAGGAAAAGAGCTCTGGAAATGTTTGTCCATATTCTACTTTCTGTAGATATTCAGACCTGCCATAAAACCAGAATCACATTTTATACCTTCGTAGACTTTTCCTGACTGTGTAGGAAACCTTCTGTTGCATGAAAGATAACTTCTACTTGAACTTTCAACAACTGCTCTCAACAAGTTTACTGTTTTCTTTTTTTTTTGGTAAAAAAATATCCTGTGGACTTCATTCCTTCCCATGCATTACGCTTGCTGTAAAGCGATCTCTCTTGATTTAGCTGGAAAAGATGTAAGAAAGACTGAAGTTCACGGAGTTAAGTTTTATAAAGCCTGAGAATAGAACAGGATTAGAAGTTCTCAGATATCGAAGGATTTACAATTTGGCGTTGGTTAAATGTTCTCAGTGACGCTGATAAATCAGTCATGCATGATTCAATTTTTTTTTATATATGAATCTTTAATTATCTACTAGAAATGTGTCCTTTGAAAGCTGCAACATGTGTAAAAACTCTTCCTTTCACATGCAGATAGCAGAGGTCTTGTACCCCACAGCCGACTTTGTGAGCGTGGATTTGAACAGGATTCAAGGCCTGGAGGCCAGAGAAGTAATCGTAAGGACGTTATCAACCCAAGGAGAGTCCCAGGATTCCCCCGTGGCCATGATCCCACACAACCTCCTGGGCTCTCCGCGCCTCTCCCACAGAGTCACTGCACCTCCCCCTTCGATGCCCCATCCGGTGCCGCAGCCTCATCCGGTTCACTCCCAGACCCATCCTCCTTATCCATCGACGTACCCCCCCAACCACCCCCAGCCCCAGGTGCAGCCCCTGCCCCGGGCTCAGCCCCACACACTGCCCCACGCGCAGCCGCACTTACAGCCCGTCTGTCACCCTCCTCCTCCTCATCCTCAGCTCCACTTTCAGCGCCACTCCATACCCAAGTCGAAACCGTTAATAAGTGCCAGAGAGCCAGAAACCAAAGAGCACGAGGTGGGCCTGCGGCTGGCCCAGCCGTGGGAGCGCGCCCCCTCTCCGCTGCCGCCCATGCACGGAGCCAACTTGGAGCCTCCGCACTTCCCGCCGCGGCGATCCCCCTCTCCTCAGAGGATCCTGCCACAGCCTCAGGGAGTCCCTATACCCAACACCATCGCCAAGGCCATGGCCAGGGAAGCTGCTCAGAGAGCGTTTGCTGAGGGTAACCGGGTGCGTGGTTGGCTCCGCAGAGCCGAATGTCTCATGGAGATTTAATTAGAAGTCCTTCACATATGTTCAAATGCAATATAAAAACATAGGACACTATTTAAAGATGTGACCGTACATATTTTCTCTATCAGCTCTCCTCTTTAAATTCTGATAGTGCAACGGTGCTATTGACAGGTCGAGAAGCGCAACATCTTCAGCGACCGAGGCAACGCCCTGCATTCACTCAACTCAGACGAGGAAGAGGACGGCTACGACTCTCCGCACGCAAGACGAAGAGGAGCCTCAGTCGATGAGTTCCTCAGAGGCTCGGAGTTGGGCCGACAGGTACCTGTCAGAAATTCAAAGCTTTGCCCACCCGTCTCTTCTCTGCAGGAGGCTCGTTTGGTGACTCGTCTCTGACTGATTCCCCGAAGGTTTTGTTTACTTTTCATTAAAAATGTGAAACTAAAAGTAGAAAAGTCGCAACACATAAAATGCGAAACGATCTCAAATACAGTCAGCTGATTTCTCAGTGCATTTCTTTTTTTTTTTAATAAATCACAAGGTTTTAGTTGGATTTTTATGCTTCAGTTATCTGGAACAAACTTCCAGAAACCTCCAAAACACTGAGTTCATCTAAACACCTGTTGTCTTTGACTCATAAAAAACTGGAACATTGATCAATATATTTGGTTTAGATTTGCTTGATGATATGGACGATGGCATTTGACAATAGACTAATGTTTATTGCTTACTTCATAATTACTTACTCTTATGTTTTTATGGTGTTAAGAACTGCTTTGTTGCTGAAATGTGCTGTGTAAACAAACTTGACTTAACTATTGTGACATCACATCTAGACTTACATCCAACTGGTTAATAATGAAAATAATAACTTTTATGTCAAAAAAAAAAAAATTGTCAAACACATTCTATTTGGATGTAAAGGATAGATCGCCAGTTTTATTTATGCAAATTTTTTTTTATCATTTCTTTAGAGTTTTTCTTTAATCAACTTTAATGCTGTGTTGCAAAATCCATTTAAAGTGAAAATGAAAAATCAAAAAAAGCTTTAAGGCTCAAAAAGTGAAATTTCAGCACATACTTCTTACAATGTGTCAAATATTTGTATGCCACTGAAAGTAAAAGTTTTTCGCCTTCCTCCTTTATTTATTTATTTATTTATTTTTTGGTTTATCTAGCACCACCATCATCACTACAGCCAAAGCGAGGAGTACCACACCGAGAGCAGCCGGGGCTCTGACCTGTCGGACATCATGGAGGAGGACGAGGAGGATCTCTACTCCGAGATGCAGCTGGAGGAGGGTCGCAGGCGCAGCATCAACTCCCACAGCACCCTTAAGGTACACATTTGACTGCACACCTGCCGTTGTCAGACGCTGAATGAAGGACAGTGTTTTTAGGGAGCTGTGGATCCATCACCTACGTTGCATCAGTGCAGTCAGTGACTTGGCCCGGCTGTCCTCTTTCTTCATGCCTAGAATCAGCCCAGCCTGCGGCTACACGCCTTCTCTCCCCTGTCCTGCTGCTTTATTCATCCCAGGCTGATCTCATGGAGATGGCTTTGCAAACATGAGTGGAAAACAAAACATGCATGTGAGAAGTAGAGGAGCGTAAACTAAAAGCACAAGCTTTTCATGGTTTGCAACGCCCCTCGGAGCTGTTGGTGATGCACCCAGGAGGCTCTGAAAGTAGTAAAGTTGAAATGCTAAAGTATGAAACACCAGTGCAAACTATAATGTACTGAACTGTATCACGGTCATGGCATATCGAGCGCATACGGGAATCTCATTTAAGTGATTACTTAAATGGAAATTGTCACTTTTGTTTGCGTCCATCGTGTCTGGATGTCTGACCTCAGTGTGTCCGTTGTTGACGATCCCGTCTCTTCGTTCAGTCTGCGAGTGTGTGGATGCATCATGATAACAACATTAAGCCATGAGAGTCAGAGTCGCTTCAGGAACTGAATGCTTTAGGCTGAGCAGTATTTACCTTTTACTGCTGTGGGAACTCAAAAATATTCGAGTTTGGTTTCTTTTCCAGTTAGAGCTCCAGTGCTGTGTCTCATCCTGCCGTCCTAATCTGCAATTAAGTTTTGTCCTTTCGTTCATCCTCGTTAAATACCTTTATTTTAGAGTTTCTCTTCAAATATTGTTCCAGGACTAGCTGCAGATAAATGAGATGAATATTCTTCATCTCGAAAATATTTGTGTATTTCATTTCGTAGCCACATCCATCTTCTCGTTTGTTTCTGATCCGTGGTCCTAGCTTCTTTCTAACGTTTCACATTGTCCATGTCCGGGTTCTTCTTTTGAGACGTTGCTCCATCTTTGAGTCTCCACAGATTCCTGTCCAGAGCATGCCATTTCCTCTTCACGGAATGAGACTGCATGTGTTTCTACATTGCCACAAATAACTAATTCTGTCTTTATTTTGTCTTTTTCCCCCCATTTGTTCTATTCACATACTATGTTGTTTCCTGCCTGTTCTAAAACCTTCGAAAAACTTTCAAACTTCCCCCACCCCATCGAAAAAAAAAAAAAATAATGTAATAAATAAACTGAACCTTTCGGATTGAAACCCTGAATGAACTATAAAATCGTGGAACGTTACCACCTGGTCGTGACGTAGGCATATTACAAGCGTCAGGACTTAGCTGAAGAGAGAGACTGTTGGGATCTCCAGAGGGAGGTGGTGAAGCAGAGGTCGCTCCGCAGCAAGCGTCTCCACAGCATCCCGGAGGTGGCCGAGGAGGAGTCGGACAGCCTGGACAGCATGGGCCAGCATCTGAGCTTCGAGGAGGGCAGGCGGCCGGGAACGCCGCACACCCAGCGGAGGATGTACCCCCAGGAGAGCCACCACGCACGCGACCACCTCACCCCGGGCAAGAACAGCCGTCTGCAGCGCCAGCGCTCCTCCCCTCGCTTCTCCGACAGCCGCTACGGCTACGGCGCCGACGACCGCAGCTACGGACGACCCAGCCGGCAGAACACCAAGAGCCCCGACAGCGGCTTGGACTGCGGCAGCGAGGAAGAGGGGTCCCTGGGACGGGGCCACCGAGGGTATTATGCCCACGGGAGCCCCATCCGGGGGCCTGTGCGCATCATTCACTGTGAGGGCCCGGTAGAGAGGCGGGCCCTGGCCATGGGCCGTAAGCGAACTCTGACCCGTCAGTGCAGCGTAGAGGAGGAGTTCTCTGATGCCCCGGTGACTGCCGCCAAATCGGTACACACGGGCGACTTTAGGAACAGGCAGCACGTGGGGTCTGGTCGGGAGGTCGGGCCACGAAACTACTCCAGGGAAGGAGCCCTGAGCGAGGGCAGGCTGAACGAGCTGGACAGGGTCTATTACAGCCCCCACAGGGAGGCTAGGACCCAGTCTCTGTCCAGGCTCAACCGGGACCAGCCGCTGGTGTGTGAATCAGAATTTCTGCTGTATTTTCTATCAGCAAGCTGCAACCTTTCTTTTCTTTTTTCTTTTTTTTTTCTTTTATGTAAGCTCTCCCCCTTTTTCTTTTTCGTTTGCCTTTTTGTTTTTGATTTCTGGACGAGATGTCATGTTTCATGGTTGGTCTTATTTGAGTTCCTGTTTTGTGTGAATTACTTTGTTTGTATTCAGATTGTCAGCTGCTTTTGGAGTAGCGTTTTTTTTAATTACCTAAAGGCCATTTTAGGTTTTGATTCCTCATGTCTTTGCGGGAAAAGGCTCCATTTGAAGGAAGGTCTCTGTGCAGTGCACGGGGGACGTGCTGCTCATGCCTTTTCTTGCTTGCCTGTGCCTTCTCTCTGCCAGCTGCCGCCTTCATATGTTGCTGTTTTCGTCCCTCTCACGAGAGCTGCAGCCATCCTTTGTTTGGAGTTTTATGTCAGCATCTCTTGCCCTTCATTGCTACATGTAGGGGGGGGAGAGGCTAAGTCAAGGTTTATGCTTCCTGCAGGATTTAATGGTCAGTCCATAAAAATCATCTCTTGCTAGAGATGCACCAGTCAGAATTTTACAACCAATTCTTTCTCTGGTTTTTTGTAAACTGTATACACCCTTGTTACAACGGTAGCATTTTGTGATTAAAAAAAAGACAATTTTATTAAGAATTCCATCTCACCTTTCCACGTGACATATCTACTGTACTGTATATTTCAAGTGGAAAAACAAATTTAATGGTAGGAAATAAGTTGTATCAAAGGTTAGGGGTCATTTAATTTAACTCGAAAAAATGAATCAAAGCATCAGTTTGTTACCCAACTAGGATGCAGCATTTCTTCATTTGTAAAGTTTCCCTTTTTATTTTTTATCATCTGTCATGAGTTTAATCTCAGTTGAATTGTACAGGTAGATGTCACTTGTGGAAAAAGTTTTTAATTTATTTATCATAAATTCATTGAGACTCACAAAAACCCAGCATCGTAACAGGATTGCGTGCATTTTTGAGAGCCGTTGCATATTTAAAGAAGACATGGGAGCGACACTGAGATGATTAGTTTGTGTGTGCAGTCATTTACTGGTTACTGTCTATCAGGACTCCAATTTCACAGGAGCAGTTGTTGCAAAACCAAGACAAAAGATCATGGAGTTTACATTTCGAACCGTGTCTAACACCCGACGTCAGCTAATAACACGGTTAGCTTGTTAGCATTACTCAAACAGGTGCTTGAGTATTGTCAACACTGCTACCTGTACATCAGAAATGATTGTTCCTTTGCAGAAGTTAAAAGATCAAAAGGGGGGGGGGAGAGTCACTTTCGTGGCTTCCTGTTATCTTAAAGTGTTGCTCTCTCTGTCTTGGCCAGAAATTACCGCAAATCCTTGATATTTTTGCACAAATGCTAGTTTCCTTTTAGATACATTCTTGCATCTCTGTTCATCCTCTGACACTAAAACATGGCTGACCCTACCCAGTGTTAACTGTTGTGCTCGGATATGGTGTGTTCACGATTGGGAAACGGTGGGACGTTTGACTTTCCGAACCTCCGATCACCGGTCAGGGCTGGTCAAGCTGTAAATTACTCAATTCCAATTGCTCGCCAATTTGTCGGTGCATCTCTACCTCTTGCTTGTGTCTTTTACTTTGTTCAGTTAAGCAAAAACAATCCTCATAACTTCTTCATGCATCACATGTTGTGCTTTTTGTGACGGCCAGCAGCCACCGATAGAATCTGGCTGCTGGCCTACAACGTCTTTCTTCATTTGCCAGTCAGTGTCACTTTTATTTCTCTCATCTGTATTAGTCCAACCTGTTTTTTGTTTGTTTGTTTTTTTTGCAGTCATTTGCTTAATTTTCTCATGGAGAAGCTGACATGCACAGAACAAAACAAACCAAATTAATGGTCTTTAGCTTCACATTTAGCCTGAACTGAATCTGAAGTCCACATCCTTGTGTTTGGGGTTTGCTTGCTTTAATTGTTTTGATGTTGGGTTAATGGATTTCTTTGTCATTTTATTATTATTTTTGCCTCCCTAAGGACAAATGGAAGACATATCATTTGCTCTTATGGTTTTTCAGTTTTTTTTTTTGTTGTTTTTTTGAAAGATTGTGGAATTATATTTTTGTTATTTTTTAATGTTTTATTGTCTTGATATTGTTGAAGGTTTACATTTCGGATACCTTATTTCTTTCTTCTTCTTTTTTTTTGTGTCCTAAGATTATTGGGAACTCGCCATCACACGGAAGCCCCGATCGCCTGGACCACTCAGGGAGGAGGCCGGTTCACATCGGCACCCCTCCGCAGCGACGACCCATCCCATCCATTGGTTAGTGAGGTCACCACATAAGGATCTCCACCCTGCAGGGCGACTGATGTTTGTGCTAGTTATACCATGTGGCCCCCCCTCTCCCTCCCTACCAACCGAGCATCTCCACCCATAGAGCTTTAAAATCATATAGACCCTTTTTTGTTTTTGTTGGGTGTTTGCGCGCCCTGTAGAAGTCCATCCTCATGAGCCGGATTCACCAAATGTTCACATGCAGTTTTGCCTGAGAGGTTATCGCAGACACACTCTCTATGCCTGTTTTTCCATTTTTTTCCTTTTTTTTTTTTTTTTTTGTGGGTTAACATGTTTACATGACCACCCCAATCTGCCCCCAATGCAAACATTGCTGTTTTACACCCGTAGCCTCCAGAGTGAAAACCTTCGTCATCATACTGTCTTAGCATGAGTGAATGGGTCGTGGTTCTGAGCGGAGTGTGTGAGTGGGGGATCTCTGATCGTAACGTTGTGATTGGTGTCTTCTGTAGAGATCACCATGGACAGTAACAGTGAGGGGAGTGAGGGGAACCTCTCACCCGTCAAGGAGGATGTTTACTATGGCAGTGTAGCTCGGCGCAGGATATGGCGGTCTTTGTCCTCAGAGGATCAATATGGTATGTGGTGCAGCTTCTCCTCAAGATGGCAAATCACCATAACATTGCCAGGCAAAGGCCAAGAGTCCCCAAATGGAAACAAGCAGTGATGTCATGATGGCCTTTATTCTGTGCAGGACACTTAGCTGCTGTGCTAGCATAGCTTAGCTGAATAAAGCTGACTGGGGAAGATTGGCCACTTTTTTTTTCCCTTTGCTGGAGGAATGACTACCCCTTTTCCTGTTTGTGCCCCTGCACCTGTTATCCCCACAAACCCTTAACACACCAACTCTTCCCATTCACCCTTCATATCAAAGCAACTCTCCACCATAAGACAGTGTACCTCCTCCTTCCCTCTACAGCAGCCATCACCTTTTCCTTGTCCCCCCCCCACCTTTATAGGGGAGCAGGTAGCTTCTTGTGTTCATTTTGCATGACCTTCCCCAACCCTGTTTGCCCCCCCTTTTACAAAACAGTGAGACGGAAAGCCGGTATTGAATGAACTGATGCACTCCTGAATGAATTGCTTTGACAAACCCTCGATTGTACATTCATCAACTCCGCTGCCATCTAAAACAAAGACCATTTGGCATCTCCCTCAGTTTTCAAAGTTACTTAGTTAGTCAGACTTCCAATCTGCCATTGAAACATTTAACACGGTGATCCATGAACTGCTTGAAAGAAGCCGATATCAGGTTCATCCCTTCCCCCTCACTGTCCCTGATATCTGCGTTGCCAGGAACCACCGGGGGCATTTGATTTGTTACCTCCCACCGGAGCACGCCGCATCCCGTCGCCTGTCCTCTGCTGCATGTTGCTTTTAGACGTGGCCTATATGCATTGCATTATGCCTGCATGTGGCGCAGGAATGCTCCTTCTGTTGTGTGTAGTGGAAAAAAGCCGTGCATGTCGATCAGCCTCTGTGAGAGAAGGCAGTGAAACAGCAATGAACAGTGTTACTCGTGTCTTGATGTGTCATTCCCTTGCAACCCGAAAAAACCGCTCGTCTCCTGTGTGTTTGTGCCGTAAAGCGTGCTTCGTGGCGGTTTGGTTACTGACACACCAGCAAGCGAAGATGTGTGAACTAAGAACCTTGATGTGTTTTTTTTTTTGTCTTGAAAGTAGTCTTCTGTAAGTGTCTGAACACAACAAGGGGTTTAATTATTCCAAATGGAAACGAATAAAAGCTTCATTACGGTATTCGACCTCTGGCTCTTTCTTCACACGTCTCATTACCCGGTCCCCCCGTCAGCCACAAAGAGATATCTTCTGCTCTCGTTGCCTCTGCAGCCCGCGCGGCTGTATAAGGCTGGTAGTAGCAGCAGAGGCCTCCTCTGTGTTTCAGACGGCTACGGCGGGCGCAGGCACGGCCGGGGACGCCAATCCCCGGATTATTTTGAGGAGTCCGAATCGGAGGACCTGACCAGAGTGTTTGTGGCTCTGTTCGACTACGACCCTCTGTCCATGTCTCCCAACCCGGACGCCGCCGACGAGGAGCTGCCGTTCAAGGAGGGCCAGATCATTAAGGTAATGGCTTCATTCTCCGCTTCTCGGTCGTTTGTGTGTGATATAGAAAATGATCAAATTTATTTGATTATGCTGAATGCTTCAACGTTTTCGGAGAAAATCAGATGGTTTTTTGCGTTTTAGTATTAGATAAGTGCACGATGAATTGACCCCGATTTCCTTAATTTTGGGAGATCGGTGATTGATTATCTGCCTCGGCAAAGGTAAAAAAAAAAAAAAAAGTTGTTTTTTAAAATCAGTATTGGCCAATATCGGAACCGGCGGGTCAGCAAAAAAAAATAAAATGAAAAATAAAAAAGATCAGACTATTTCTTGAGGGTCCAAAGTTGTAGAAATCAAGGCCCAGATTGTAGAATGATAAGAGACCACAAGTTTTTCAGTGTCAATTGTAAAGTTTCCACAATCTGTGATGATTTAAGGAGTCATAACATCTGCTGGTTTTGGATTACTGTGTATTATCAAGTCCAAAGTCGGAGCAGATCTGCCAAAAGCACCATTACCTGTCTTCATCACTGTTAGATCACTGCAACAAATGAACTTTTAACATTGCAAATTATGAAGGATTCAAAGAATTTTCACCTGTAGACAGGTGCATTATCAGCACTAACTTCTCTGTGCCGCCTCTTCTTTTTAATGCCACCTTCCAAACAAATCTGTTTTATTTAGGTATTTGGCAATAAAGATACGGACGGATTCTACAGGGCAGAGATCAGAGGTCGTGTGGGGTTGATCCCCTGCAACATGGTCTCTGAGATCCAGACAGAAGACGATGAAATGATGGACCAGCTCCTCAAACAGGGCTTCCTTCCACTGAACACACCTGTGGAAAAGTTAGGTGAGATCGATTTTGTTTTTCTTTTCTCTTTCCCGCTGTGCTCCGCTGCTGTCTGGCCGACTCAACGCTGCCTCTAGGTTGCCTTTTATTTCCTGTGTTATTCCAACCTAAATATCACTTTCTTCTTCCCTGTGAAGTGAACTGCGACCGTTTTAAAGATGGACGTTCAATAAATCGCAGGTCCAGAAAGTCCAAAAGAGGTTTGTGTGCACTGAGACTCTCCTCTGCCTCTTCTGTGCTGTTTCTCCTTTTCATTTCCCAACCATTAAATTCCTCCTATACCAGCTGCTTTGAGCTGTTGCTAATACTTTGTCTCAGTATACATCAAGAACATGTGACGTTGTTTCCTTTCATGTAGTTTGCTTCTTTTTGGATATATAAAAACAAAAAAAGCATAAATTTTCTCTTTAAAGTTTTTTTTTTGTCCTGGTCCAGACGCCTTTGATGCTTCCATTTATTAAAACTTTTTTTTGCAATTAACAGAACTTTATGTGTTTTATGTCAAAAATGTATTTTTATGAACAGCTTAAAAGTCTTATATATAAGACAAGAGGACTGGCGTGTCCTTCATTTGGCGAGTATATCATGAATAGCAGGACAAAATATATTCCATTATTTAACAACCTGATCCGTTTCCTTAGAAGCAAATTGTAAAGAAACGAGGGGGAGGCAGCTCAGCGATGATTCAGTGTACACGTTTATTACTCCAGAGTGGGTGAAGCTTCAACGTCCCTAAAAACAAACACCTTTCCGTTTTCTCACTCCCGTTCTTCGCAGAAAGAAACCGACGGAGCGGCCGTCAGTATCCGACGTCGACACGGCGGATGGTGGCCCTGTACGACTACGACCCCCGAGAGAGCTCCCCGAACGTCGACGTCGAGGTAGCGATCTCTAGAAAAACCGCAACTTTTTAAAAACCCTTTCTATTCGACATAAAAAGCAGGAAAGGAAAAACTTCTGTTTTATCGGTATGTTTTAGTTTACAAACTTCAAGAAAACAGCAAACTTGCCAGATCGTATCATGTTTACGTTTCTTTGTTGGGGTTTGTTTGCATATGAATGTAACTGTATTCCTCCCTGGCTGATGATAGATAAATGGCTACGTTGCTAGATGTGTCTTCTGACAGAGCGTACGCTCTCAGCTGACGGAGGCGTTAACCTCTGTAGTTGTACTTTTGGGTTATTGAAAATACTTTCCCATGCTGTTTGGTTTGGCCCCTCCCTCTTGGTTTCACTCACTCTCACCTTTCTATTGGCACTGCCACCGACTCAGTATGAAGGCAGCAGACTGAATGAGGAGGTGAGTGAGGGTTGATGAGGGTACGCTATCGTCTACTGTGTGTGTGCGTGTGTGTGTGTTTCCTCCCTTGATTGTTGAACCGCAAAGGAAGAGGTAGGCGTCGTATGACAGGCCACGGCCCTTTTGTCCTTGGTGGTCATAATTACCAACCCCTCCCCTCCGCCCCTCCGTCTTGCATCTCCCTCTCCTTCGGTTTGCTCTTTTTGGTCGATCTTTCTCTTCTTTACTTTATCTGAGACGTGTTTGGTCTGTGTGGTCCCGTTGGCCCGGGTCCGACAAAGCGTGTTTGTGATCCTGTCTTCAAGTTCCAACATCTGATGCATTTGCAGACGTGCAGTGGTCCATTCACTGAGGCTGAATTGACAAACTTTAAGATGCATCACATTGATTTGGAGAAGGAAGCACAACATTTCAAACTCATCGAACCACAGTAGACTTGGTGTTTCTCTGAACGTCTTAGAAAAAACAAACAAACAAACAAAAAAAAAAACGGAGTCTGCTTTTAGCAGCTAGCGTGAGGAGTCAAAGGTCGACGCTTTCTCAAAGTTTCTTCTTTTTTCGACAGGCTGAGCTGACTTTCTGTGCCGGCGATGTAATCACAGTTTTTGGTGAAATAGATGAAGATGGTTTTTATTATGTAAGTACTTCATAATTGTATCGCTTTGCTGTAAAAAAAACCAAAAACAAAAACAAAAAAAACACAAATTGATATCTTTAAAATGTTCTTCTAGGCAAGGTGCAAACCTGGAATCTCTCTACTAACTAAACAGACTTACCATTCATTCAAAGTCATGGAAAAATACTGATTTTATTAAAAAGCAACATAATATCACTCAAAAATGAACTTTGGACTCTTTTCCTCATTCTGTAAATCCGGTTTAGAGGTGATTAAGTCATTCCATGTGTTACAACCAGCAGTCTATGTTTCAAAAGGTTTTCATTAGTAAAATCTATAGTCCAGAGAAAGTCGTTACATAATTCATAATATGTGCAAAGAAAAGTTGTAATTTTGAGTTTGTTTGTTGTTGTTTTTTTCCCCCCTTTTGGTTCACGACTCTAAAAACATGCTCCATCGTTTGCAACGCTGTTAAAGGAAAACATCTTGTTTGTTTGGAGTCTTTGCTATTTCTTTTACTACGGAGCAAAACGACTGACAATATTTTTTGCCATATTTTTTTAATATAAATTTCTTCCGACGCAAATCCTCATCAGTTTCCCCGTCTCGCCCTTTAAGCTCTCTTTAAGCCACTGTATCAGAAACGGTGGCGGTTTTGGGGCGGCTGGCGTCTAACCCGCTGCTGTGTGCTCCGCAGGGCGAGCTCAATGGACACAAGGGGCTTGTTCCTTCCAACTTTCTAGAAGAAGTGCCTGACGACGTAGACGTTTTTCTCACTGACTCCCCATCTCGGTATCCCCAGGACACTCCGGCGAGGATAAAGACCAAAAGGGTACATGCTCCTTCGCAGTACTAGCCCTCTGTCATCCATTTTACTCTTTTCTGTTCCCTCTATCTCCTTCAGTTCCGTGTCTGTGAGTGTGCGTCTCTCATTGGTTGAAAGGGATTTCAGAGCAATTACACTGTAAATATAATAGATGTTTAAAATCTATGAGGAAAAACAAACAATCAAAACAAAAGAGTAAACTTACAGAGGTACTTTTATTTTTCATTTTTTTACTACTGTGAAAGGGTGTGCATTGTACGATCAATGGAAATACTGTATTCATAAAGCATTCTCAGAGAGGGAGCGAGCCGAACAGACACACTCTCCCTCCTGTGACTTTTTACCCGTGTCTCGGACAAAAAAACCCCAAAAAAACAAAAACAACAGTTAACACTTTTTTGCACACGCCCGTGTAACAGTCTAACAGATGCTTTATGAATATATTCTGTGTTTGACCTGATTGATTTCTATTAGAGTAAATAGTTTTGTTGTACTGAAAGATGATCTATGTAGTCTGTAGCTCAGCATGGTATAATAGTCTAGATGCATGACCCCCTCGAACATTTGATAAAAAACAAACAAACAAAAAAAGATTTCAACTCTAGCATAGTACAACTTTTTTGTATCTACTCCTGAATGCCTTGTTTTGTAAATTGCTTTCTTGTAAAAGTAGCAGAAGCAAAGGTCACTTAGCTTATGTTACCGAACGAGAGGATCATTTCAGACGTAATTATTTACTAAATGTAAATTTGTGCTGTTGATTTCTTTGTGTTTAACAAACGATGCAACTGTTCGAATATTTATAGGTGTCATTAGATTACTCCTTTCCACATGTTGTACTTAGCCATTTTCGCAGTGCTAACTATTGAAATGCCATCACCATATATACTTTTTGTTTTTTATTTCTTTTCTTCACCTGCTTGGCAAAACAGAAGAAGAGTGTTCATTTCACACCTTAACGGCTCTGTTTCCGTCACGTAAGTGAGCAACTGAGGATACCAAGGTTACGCTCTCCTCATCTAACGCAGATGACCTGGGTATGCTTAGTCTCTGGTGCGGACCACGTGCGGCCTTCATTCTTTTTGGACTTGTACCGTTTCCAGATGGTTCAGCAGACATCTTCGCTTCACCAAAACAAAACAAAACAAACAAAAAAAAAACACTCAGCTTTTTTTTCTTACACGGACACACTTACCCTAGCCAACGCATTAGACAAGGAGTGTGGTATCTTCAGTTGTTTCTCTGAGTGTTGTACATTACAATGTCCGTCTCCTGCAAAAAAAAAAAAAAAGTCTCCTGCTGTAACTCATGATATGCTGAAAGGCCATTCTTGCACAATTGCACTGTAAACAATGACAGAAAAAAAAAAAGAAAGAAAAAGTTGCGATTACAAGAACGGCAAATAATTCGATTTCTAAGAGTGCAGAAAGGTAGAACACAAGACCTGAGTAAAATCTATCATGATTAAATCAAACTTTTTTTTTTGTGGACGCAAACACATAGAAACATCTTAAAACAAATAGTTTTTCTCTGATTTTCTTGAAATGCACATTTATGATCAAAGTGGAGCGCTTTTCTGTTTTAGGCTAAAGTATATTCTTGTCAGCAGGAAATTAAACACACACAAGTTATTGTTTACCTGAAAACAGCTGCTTATCCTTAAAGGAGCAGCTCTGTTGTTGTTTAATGAATACCCGGGTATTTTCCTGTGATTTCTACAATAGTTTGGACTCCAAACTTTACCAACTGACCAACACATGCAGTGTTAGACACATTCTCAGATTTCATAGCATAGCTTTTTTTTTTTTTGGCACATTATAATGACACTCTTTTAAAGATTAGCAAAACATCTCACATAAAATAAACCAAAACATTATTTTCCGACATGTGGCGTTTTGTCTTATATTTTGCAAAACTCCATACTTTTCCAGCCTCAGTTATTTTTTTTTTTAAAGATTTTTTTTCAAAACATTAAGCTCAAATTGTACCAATCATAAACTGTCTGCGATGAAGTGAGCTTCTGCTTCAGAGGTGAGGTTTCTATGTATATGTAGCACAATAAATCTCAACTAATTTGCTTTCAGCATCTGAACCCACTTGTAGTTTTTTTACACAGATATGAGGGTTTTTAGCGAGCAACTTCAACTGTGTGATGTGGCAAATCCAAAGTAAAGAAAATATATATGGAGTACGTAAGGAATAACACTGTATGTTAAAATACCTTTTTGTGGGGAAAAAAGGCATCTAATCAACAGAAGAAGACACTGCGCAGCCTCAGAGTGAAGTTTCATTTATTTACATTTACTGCACTGCAAATTGGAGTTCGCCTCGACGAACGTCTCCTCTTCTGAAGTGCAATTGAAAAGAGCCTTTTAGCTCATGATTACAGAACAGTAATGGTGACTAGTAGTATCTTTGTATCTCAGTTGTACCAGTATATATTTATATTTAAGAGGCAAGAAAGTGAATGTGATATCAATATGCCCCAAAATGTAAATCTGTTTGTTCTTTCATAGTCTTTTTTTTTTTTTTTTTTTTTTTTTTTGGAGAAAATCTCACCTTTATGTGAACGTTAGTTAACTCCATCCTTAAATTGTGATGTGTTTCTATAGCGACATCAACAATAAATCTCACCTGGCAGAGGGGGTGGGAGGGAGAGGGGGATGTTTGTCCAAGTGCACAGCACAGCGTCCAGGGAGGTAGACTTAAGAGCTGTATGGTGGCCCTGCAGAGACAGAAAGGACTTAAGACTTAAGGTGGGGGAGTAGTGACTGTGGTGTGAGAGACGGTTGGCTTTTTAACACCCTCAACTGTCCCTTACGGGTCTTCCATTAGGTTCCTTTGGACAAATCGGGTCCGCACAGAAGAGCACCCTCTCCCACAGTGCGTCCACACATCCTCGACTCTGGCCCCGCCACCGTGGGGCCCGGCAGTCCCTTCAGGGCCCCTATGGATATATGCTCCTCCAAAAAGAAAAGGGGACTGCTCTCCAAAGGGAAGAAACTATTACAAAGACTTGGCGCTGTAAGATAATTCTTTGGAAATAGTGGCATCCACTTATATTGTAAAAAAAATAAATAAATAAAAAAAACATGGAAAACGGTGCACAGGTGGCATTTGCGAGCTTAGCAAATGTTTTATTCTTTTACATCTGTTGTATATTAGACTATTTGTATTTTGTTATGGGTTTAAACGCCATATTTTCAATACCGCATTTCATATTATGGGCCCATGACCTATAAGTGTTGGAAGACACATTGTGCTGTGCTGCGTGTACCTCCACGTCTCCGGCTGGTTGCGAGGACAGAGCCCTGAGCGTTCTGCACATGCTCAAAGCCTTGCATTTTATAGAAGAAAAAATCACATAGGTCAGAGTTGTGTGTCTGCATTCAGAAAGCAGAACGTCACAAACAAAAACGAGGGCTAGATTACAGCTTGGAGTTCTTATTTAATCAAATGCAACACGTGGAGCATGTGGATTGGAGCTGGAAGAGAGCAGCCGGTTGAAACATGAGGCTTACGTGCTTTTTACTTCAGCACATTCCCTCCTGAATCCCCTCCTTCAGAGCACATGCAAAAAGGTGTCGGGCTCGTTTAAAGTTGGGGCACGCAGCATACGGACAAATCAGCAGGAAAAAACTAAAAAAAAAAAAAGTCTCTCTTCTGCTCCATTTCAACAGCTGTGGCAGTGGCATGCCTCTCCTCCCCCACAGACTTAGAAAACAAGCACATTCTGTATCTACTACAGGGTCTCTGCAGTGAATACCTGTTAATCAAACCTCCATGTATTTGCCTTATAATCGCACAATGGTTAGTGACATGTCAAGCAGTTGCATTTTTTTTTCTTGGCGTTTGCAGACGTTACTCCTAACTTGATATGCAGGGTGAGTCCTGTTTTCTACAGAGCTGTCAGATTCCCATGTTTAAATTTTTTTTTAAAAATCCTCCCTTCATAGCAAATTCTAGACTGATTAGTCAAGTTGTGCCACCATATTGATGCAGTGCAAAATAATAGGATTAGTTTGTCAAACGAACCCATAGGATTGATTTTTTTTTTTTACTGTAGCACCATCATTGTGCAGCAGTCGATTTCCTGCATGCAACCGTTGGACTGTAGGTTTTAGTTACTTAACAGCAGTAAACTATGAGACACAAGGCTACCTCTATGCTGCCCTTCCCATCTCTCCACCTGTGTTCTTACAGTCTGTCAATGATGCCTGTTGTACGTCTCAAATTCCATTGCTGCAGGATACAAGTACTGTATGTCTGTCTGTCAATATATATTCAGATATCTACACCTTAATGTAGTGAATGTACAAAGAATTGAAAGCCAATGTATTATCCGAGCTGCCCAAACAGGATTGTGCAGACGTCCGACTTTGTGCATGAGCTGATCAGTCCGTCTCCTCCCATCTCCTCGTGCCGCCTCCCTCCCACCATCTCATCCTCCAGCACATTTAAAGTTGAGCCTATGTTTTCTATATACGAGTTAAACTGCCAAAAAAAAAAGAGGAAAAAAAGAGAATGTATGCAAAACATTCTAACTTTCTTACAATTTTCGGCCAAGCAGCCATGATAATCTACAGCAAACTGTTGATCATCCGTTCCTCTTTATGGACCATGTCCACAGACATTGCTTTTATTTGAGTGACTGCAACTCTTTTTGTACTTTGTCCATTTGTAAAATTGTTTTTAAATGTTTATACTTGATTTTCAAACTGCCTTTTTTGTACATTTAAATTTCTAATCAGACAGTGCAAGCTTTCCCCATGGTGTCTTTAAGAGCATATTATGTCTGCAATCGTGTGCTAGCTTTCTGAGAAGAAATTATCAGCCTATACTGATGGTTACAAATTATTGTGTGGGTGTGCATGTGCAATCTTTTTTAAAAAGATAAATAAATTTAATATTTTTAAATGCTTGTGTTTCGTCTTGAAATGACAGATCACAAACACCAAAATGTCTGAACATTTATTTAAACAACCAACGTAATTCTGAACTGTACTATTCTAACAGTTTCTCTTGACAGTTTTTTTTTAAAACACACACAAAAAAAACCCAACTGTGTAACTTAATTACACATAACAATAACATGCAGGACCACATACAAACTGCTTTTCTCTAACAAAATAACACTCTTATAGGAAAATTGAGTGGGTGACAAAACAACAACGGTCCTTTAAAGATAGAAAAGGTAGTCGTCCAGCTTGACGTTGGGCTGCTTGTGAATGCTCTGCCCAACCAGGAAAGCCAGCTTATGGCCGTACTGGCAGGGAGCAGGAACACGGATGATCCCCTAAAGCACAAACGAGAGGGAAAAACAAACATGAGCTGCAAAGAATAAATCATTTCTGACATTTTAAAAAAGATTAATCATATGCAAGATTTAGCATGAGCTTTGTTACATTATAGGTGTAAGAATATATATAATGTTTGGGCAGGTTGTTTTCGCCATAATTACCTGAACCTGGAATAAACGGGTTCAGGTTTTATCCAACTTAAGGTAGATAAAACCTGAACCAGTTTTATCCAACATGAGAGCTGAATCAAAGCTTGAGTTGGCAGGAACACCCAGATGTGTAATCTCTTTTTAAACTAACCTAAATGTTGTTTAGCCTTAACAGAGCAACTTGATTAGGCTGAGAAATTATTTCAACTATCAGGCTATTTCTCCAAAAAATATCCAAATATGATTTCTCCTGCTGAAAAATCCTGTAGTCCATTTCTGAACCTGCCCACCTGCCAGTTGTAGTACATGTGACAGAGCTTGTACGTGAGCCGCTGCATGTGGTCAGGCTTCAGTCCGCTGGTGTCGTAGACGACGTTGTAGTGAGTGGGTGAAACGCTTCCGGATCTGACAGACTGGCTCACGATGTAGAAGTCGTACCTGGTGAGGAGAAAAGTACAGCTCGTTTTATTTTCTAGCTACAGCATCAAGACATGCCTAGAGGGACAGTTAAAACGTACCACTCTGGACGGGTGACCTCCGTGTCAATGACGGTACCCGGTGGTGGGTTGGTGAACTTGTCGCCGATCATGGTGAAAAACCTGCTGCTGATGCGCTTCTTGACCACCACCACACTCAGCTTGGGCCTACAATGAGGAGATGAAGCTCATTATAAACACAAAGAACAGAGGCCAGGTTTTAATGCTCCGATAAACCAGATCTGTGAAATGCTCTTATGCCATTCCCTACAAACTATGTAGGAACCAAGATACATTAGTTCAACAGAGGAAACCACTGCATAGTACCTCCAAACGAACAATGCATTAGCTTTGGAGGAAATCTTTTTAGCCAACAAACTTACTCATAGTCCTCCCCCAGGGACTTGATGGAGTCCATCATCTGAGCCACCTCGTAGTTGACGACACTTTGTAACTGGCCGTCTCCTACTCCGTCCCGGTACACAATGATGCGAGATGGCAGGCAGTTATTGAACTTCAGGTAGTCTTTCAGGGCACCTAGGTGAAAAAGGGCAGTCTTCTTTTAGGAAGAAGTTTTACGGAATAAAGGTGTTGAGCAGGAAAAAAAAGAACCTTACCAGTCAGGGCCATTTTCAGTCCATCCATTATTTCCTGACCTTTGTGCTGCAGGACACACTTTGAGTACCATCTTGGAGAAAAATAAAAAGCAAAATGCTACTAAGTGACTGAAGACAAAGATTAAGGCGTCTATAAAACAACCAATTCAATGTCATAAAGTGCACACGTTAAGCCCAATTGAACTATGAGTATGATAAAGCTGGATCAGTCTCTGTTGCGGCTGCTAACCTGCTCATGGTCGGGTTGAGGCTTGCCACCAGAGCGCCGATGGACCGCTTCCCAGCAGACGTGTCATGGTAGCAGTCAATGCCCACAATCATCAGCTGTTTGAGCTGCATGAATCACACTTTGGTCATTCAGTGAAATATCCATATCAAATGTTAATGCTAATCTTAAACACAAAGCACTAAAACCACTGAACTTACTTTTACCTAAAACTGATTACAAATGAATAATGATTTCTGAAAGAAAAACCATAAACCCCATCAACTCACCAATAAGAGCCAAGAATGGAAATATGCAACATGAAGAAATCAAGAGGCAGGAATGTCAAAAATGTTCCTGGACTTACAGGGATCTCCACACTCCACAGCTCTCCTCCCATTTTGCAGGCCATCTGCAGGGCGATCTTCGTTGCCACAGTCATGAGCGCCTGAGGTCGGCTGAGGGTGCGGGCCACCACACACTGGCTGGGAGTCGGACAGTCCAAACAAAGGTACTTCTTAATGCTGTCGTACTTGTCCTTGTTGCTGTTGGGAAGGACAACCACCACCTAGAAATTATAATTACAAAAACAAAGTTAGAAAATGGAAAATAATTTAACTATTCTAGTCAAAGATATAAAAATGTTAGCATGTAGATTTTCACATTTTTAAATTTGTATTATACAAGTTTAATGGAGTGTTTTGTGCCGAATACTTTATGGAAAAACGTTCACATTAAAATTATTTGCAATCTACATAATGCCAAATTTTACAACACTTGCCAGCAGTGGACTTAAAGTCTAATAAAAGAGTATTTAAGAAAATGGGTTGTTATTGTCTATAGTCACATAGCATATGCTCTGCATTCAGATTAATAGCAAATGTATAAGATCCCCCAACGTCCCCTATGGAGAATTAATAAAGTTACATCTTATCTTATTCCAGAACAAACCATTTGAGTCTGTTGTCCCACGTTGTGCTGCAGAGCTTTGAGGAGAGACAGCTGGTTGTCTTCAAACTCAATTCTGTATAAGAAGGAAAACTAGGTTAAAAGAAATAAGAAACTAAATGGTCTTACTTACCTTGCAACATATTAATAGTTAAAAATCTACTTTATTGCCACCAACAATTAACAGCTACACCACAACATTTTAGAGGGAACAAAATGTGATGGATGGAAATCTGAAGTAGGACAAAGGACTCACATTATAGGCCTTTGCATCCGGATGCCGATGGGCCCGGAGACTTTGTGCAGGGTTTGCAGGAGGGACTGCGCTTCGTTGCTGTTGCGTCGAGAGTGGAACAAGAGCCAGTTGTCCAGTGGGGGAGCGCTTATCACAGGTATGCCACGCATCTCTCTGGACCAGTCAGCTGATTGGGGGTTGTAATCATACTAGAGGACATAATAGCGATACATAAACTCAGGATAAATTCAATCGATTCTAAGGGCAAAGTTCTGGATTGGGAACACACGGATCTTGGTCCTTGGTAAATCCTCTCTCCTCCAAGGACTCTGCCAGTCAGGTTCAGAAGTTTCTCGTCAAAGCTGAGTCCCCATTTCGACATCTCCGACTGCGCATCAGCGTTCCTTAGAGGTAAAAGAAACTACGTTTGACAACATGTTTGCAGAAAGGCTGACACAAAATGTGTGGTTTTCATTTAAAATATTAACATACTGGTATCGAATTAAGGCAATTTTATAAAATAGCTTTACTTTTTTTAAGGCTTGGAATTATTACAATGTTTGATGTGGTCATAAAGCATGCAAGTTGACATTTATTTCCACCTACTTGTGAATGCTCGTTATAAATCTGTTGAGCTGCCTCTCCCTCTGGTCTGGGTTCAGTCTGGTGTGTGTGCTCAACTCCTTCATTATGGTGAAGTCATTCCGCATCTTATCAGTCAACCCTGTAAAATATGATTCACTTTTTACATATTCAACAAATTATGCATTACATCAAGGCTACTTTGAATATGAATTGACTAATCAAAAATCATCAGCAGAATTTTCAGCAATCACCTGACATTATGCAGCACGGCCAACAGACACTGAAATACTTTTGTGTCTATACATGGTTGCAAATACATTTTCACTCCTGCAACAAATTAAGCAATACATTTTTCCATTGTTGCAGCTTAAAACCCCACCTGTGAGGTAGCACAGTTCTGGCACGAGCATTGCCGGGCCAGGAGGGGGCGCTCCAGGAAGGCCCATCTTCTTCACATGGCTAACCAGCAGCACCTGGTTCACATCATGGATGTCCAGACCGTATTGCTATGGAAAAAAATAGATCCAGAGTAGAAAGGAAAATAATCAGGCTGTTTTAAACTCGCACACAATTACTGTCGGGAAATGTTTTTTTTTTTTTTTTTTTTTGTGGTTGCATCTTTAAATCAAAACCGGCACATAAGACACACTGTGGACTAACCAAGAGCATTTTGTGTTTTAACGCTTACGTTCTTGTAGTAGTTCTTAAAAGAGATTTCTGTGTCTCCTCTGGTGAAAGTGTTGCTGGGAGTGTGATCCCAGGCAATGTCATCAACCCTGTAGGTTTTGTTGTTGTACCTTAAAATGAAAAACATTATGTAGGAACCAGGTCTTGGAATATGTGTAAGATATTTATAATTATTACAACAGAAGCCACTTAAAGTTTAAAAACATGGAAACAACTACAAGGATGTGTCGGGTCTTACTTTGTGAGAACGATCTGGCCAATCAGCTCCTTGGCACAGATGTCAGTGTAGCGTTCTCTTCCACACTGCTGCCTCAGATTGATCATGAGGTCGAGCACCGTCTCACTACGAAGCACCTTGTGGCTCACGTCGGTGCACATCATGATGGAGGACTCATAATTGAGGATGGTGGTGGAGTACCCCGGCCAAATTGTTAATCTAAAAACAAGACAAAATAAAAAAGCCTTGGTGATCACAAATCCGAAAGAAACTTTAAAACTAACAACCTGCAATCAGTAGTTCTTTTTTTTTCCTCCTTATTGGTTGACCAGCTTTTAGTTTCTTTCAACATTTATCAACTAAGACAAAATTTTCCACGCAAGGACAAAACATCTGCTCTGCTCTTGTCAGTTGATTGTATTGTTACTGAAAAATGTTACTAATGTTGAAACATGTTGATTTTAAACGTAAGCAAATCAAATAAATAACCAACATACTTGTGCTGTCGGATCTCATGTGGCTCATTGGGGTTGTAGTAGTTGCGTCCAATCTGCTGCATGTTCAAAACTCTCAGGATCCTGTGAAATTCAATGCAATAAATGAGATGACTACAAGTTCTCAACGAGGCTCCTGATGTTGTTTTAGCCCTCTGACCTACCGTCTGAAGATGAGGTTGTAAAACTGAATGCACACTGGTGATGTGGGTGGCAGCTCGTTTGTCAAGGTGACGGTTATCAAAACCTTCTCCTTATTCCTCGTCTCACTATAGAGGACAGTCTCCTAAAAATTCATCATAAAAAAAAACAAAACAAAAAAAACAAAGCTAGATAATCAAATAAACAGAAAGCTCTTAAAAGTGCAAAAATAGGACAACAGCCATTTAATATTACTGTGAGCACATTTTTTTCTTTTACATGACTGATGACAGCAGAAACGTTTTAACCATTTCACTGAAATCTGAAATATTCTATTAGTTGGTTTAAACTTTTAGATCCGCAGAGGCTGACCCAGTTAAAACCATTAAAACATCTGCAGGAGGTGCTGGAGGTGGAACTGAAGAGACTCATGCTGCACCTTGCTGTGCAGTCTGTGAGGCAGGAAGAGAAGAGCGCCATCGAAGTTCCGAGCTGTACCAAGGACTTCCGAGTGCTGGAAGAGGAGGGCAGATCTCAGGCGCCGCGACTCCATTGCAGGTTTGAAGTCCACGTGGTACTGATAAAGAATCCACTGAGGGCGAGACAGGATCCGGAAGAAGTTTGCAGTCAACTTGATGGTGGCACCAGATGTTCCTGTAGGAGTGTGCACACATATGACCTTTACGATATTCCTCATCACACACACAAAAATAAATATATATATATATATATATATTCCAGTAGATGTAATGGTAATGGACTGACCAGTCTTTGATTCCTTCACATGTTCCATCGCCTGTCTGGTGTATACTCCTGTGTCATGAAAGTCCCGTCGGCGTCCGCCTCGTTCTCCAAGCTTCACTTGTTGAAATCCAGTTGAGATCTGCAGAACAGCTTTAAACAGAATTTAAACTGTTCACAAAAAGCGGTGTGACAAAACTGAAAGTTAATACAGAGCACAGTGCAACTGGGAAGTATCCATATTTTATCCAAATGTGAAAAAAAGTGAAGCTTTCCAGATGCACTGTAAATATAGACTGAATATATTATTCATATATCATATATCATTATTGCAAACAAGTCCTAGAAATCTGTCAAAAGTTCAGACTCCCACATGCTTTTTATATTTTAATGCCCTATTTCCAGCATTCACAAACTTTATTTCACCTTCTCTGGCTATGGCTCCAGGGGCGCCCTTCTGTCTGCCTCGGCCAACCAGCTCGCCCTCTGCTGGAGGGGGAGGTGCTGGTGCCACCTCATGGGCCTGGGTCTGCCAAAGACCAAAAGAATAAGAATAAAGTTTCAAATCCTGTTGAGGACTGGAGTTGGAGACGCCAAGTTTAATAGCTAATGTATTCACATACCTGTATACAATAAGTAAAGAAAAATCAAGTAATTTAATTTGTGAAAATGTGCTTAAATGACCAACAATGTGTGGATTCCATCAAAAACCATTTCTATTTAAATACCAGCATATGTAAACATGCATATAAGGTCATTCTTCAATTACAATATGCTACACAATCTAAGGAGCTATTGTAAAATTTTTTAATGTAAGCATTAAAAAAATAGTAAGATTTTTTTTTAAGCATTTTCACAACTAATCATTAATTTTAACTCTTAACTTGTATGCACATATATATATATATATAGGTACGTTTCAATTTATTGCAACCAAAATGGGAATATTTTTCACATAACCAAAGCCATGTTCAAGTTTATATTTACAAGTTTCATATTATGCACCATTTTCTAAATAACATGTACAGTGTAAAACTTTCCCAGCCGAGTATATTTTTTTATGGAGTCGTTTGAATGGGTCTCGACTAAAGATGGCCTGGATGCCAAAAGAAGGCAGCAATGCAGCGTGTAGTTAGAAAACGAAGTGAAACTTACCGCTCCGGGCGCTGCCGTGTCTTGGCCACGTGCTCTGCCTCTTGATCTTGCTCGTGCACGACCGGTCATTGTCGGTTACTCTGCAACGGCACAACTCCTAGAGGAAAAAAGGGGATTTCTTTCGCTTTTTCTTTTATTGTGGATGGGGAATTTCAAAGCACACTAACGAACAACTCGATGTACTTTACTAACAAAAGCGCACTAGTATGAGTCGCATACAAAGAGAAAACTATGGGTCCTGAAGGGAGACGAAGGCCTCAGGGTTAACTTGCGGCTAGCTCACCAGGTGCAAGCTAATTTTTGGAAACCGGAAAAAATAAAAAGATAAACATACATTTACTGTACATTACTGTACGTCATTTCAAACATATACATATTTTTGATTTAACAAATTTCTAGGCAAATTGTTGAAAATTAACAAATTTTGAAATACTTTTTTTTTTAACTCGGCAGGGACGTTCGTTTAGGAAGCTATTTGGTCATTGTCGGTATGTTTTTTGTTTGTCTATTTTAATCTATTAAAGTTTACTTACTTTTTAAATAATTCTTCGCAAACAGAAACGTTTCGCGCAGATCCCATCCAGAATCGAAAAGACTAAATGTTGCTCCTAATTTGCTTAAGTACTCCAATGAAACATATATTAATACGCCACTTCAATTTTATTTTCCTCCTCGTAATATGCCTTATAACTAAATATTGTGTCGTTAGTAATGTCTTTCTTTTAAAAACCACAACAGAGACTTTACATAAGGACTTATGAAGACATAAGCACATGTAATGTTTGGGAACTAGTTTTCCGGGCGGATTAATCTTTTCAACATGTTGCAGTTCTCTGTGGGATTTTTAGTAGCTGGTATCGCTTTTATTGCCACT
The DNA here is from genome assembly GCF_001443285.1 of Poecilia latipinna. NCBI lineage: Eukaryota > Metazoa > Chordata > Actinopteri > Cyprinodontiformes > Poeciliidae > Poecilia > Poecilia latipinna. The sequence continues at coordinate 50,541 of NW_015114425.1, read as the reverse complement.
AGATGGAGACAAAGACAAGAAATAACTAGCAGTCCATACTTGATTGTGGCCAAGGTACACAAACTCACCCTAATAGGTGCTGATGAAGCTTAGAACCCAAACAAATGTTTGTGGCGGCACGTAATACACAACAAAGTGACTTTGACACTTAGCAGTTAATTCATAATCTGTTTAGCTTTCTAAACGCACGTTAACCTCAGGGTTAACTTGAGGCCTTGAAAAATGTCCATATAGTGACATTTTTCAATATGTCACTATATGGAAAAAAAAATAATCAAAATTGGGTTTGGTATTAAAAAATCTTATTCGAGGCCATTCACTTCAAAGATGGAAGCATGCCCTAAGATTTTTAGATTTGAACCAAGACCCTATTTTATGTATGTATTTATTTATTTTTATTAGAATAATTAATTTTATTAAAAAAAATGTCAACACTTAAAAAAAGTTAACTGATCATTTCTAAAGAAAGTGATGAAAAAAACCCCATACATTTATAAAGTCAGAAATTAATCTAAGGCTCTTCTTTTAAGATATGCCTCATCATGAGTTATCATTTCCTGACAAACTTTTCTACTCTGCTCTAGATTTGACTATCTGAAAGAGGACTTGGCACCTCAGAGGGCATTTTGGGAGGATGTATGCAAGTCTTTCATGTCTGAGATCTAAGAGTGATTACATATTCAAACCTGAGGGACGATTCTAGGAGGACCTACTTTTGTTACTGTTTACCTGCTGGAAGAAGACTGAGGGGAGATGAAGCAAAAAGGCATTGACTTGAATGTCATCAAGCCTGATTGTTGTGCAAAAGGAGGAAACGTATATAGAGCTAAAGATAGGCAAAACATTTCCCGTTGCACATTTTGGGAATGCAGCAGTTTGAGACATGATTCAACACATTGTGCTGCCACAAAAAATGCAGCACTGTAAAAACCGATACAAAATAGGATGGGTGAGATCTCTTCATAAACACCTCTATTCCTAAAAAAAAAAAAAAAGAAGAAGAAAAAAATACAACCACAAAGGCTTGTGGAAAAAAAAAAAAGTAAAATGAAAGAAAAAAGAAGAAAACAGGGCCAGTGAGAGGACTGCAAGCTGAGTGGTGTGAGGCTGAGAAAGGTGCACCCTGCCAGGGACGTTGATGAATGCGCTTCAGGCTTCAAGCTCGCCCCGCAGCCTCCAGCCGTGTGGATTCCACGCTTACGCTAATCATGCTCTGTGAGATACCACGGCCCAGAGCTGATGAAAGGGAACACGGAACACGGTTAGTATCTCAAACCGGCTGCACTTTCACAAAACACACAGCTTTCACAAACATGTTTCTGTGTCGATTTGCCGCGTCTGTTTTCAACCTAATTTCCTGGTTTAATCATTAAAAACAAAACAAGATCAAAGCTTCCGTTTTACATAATTCACAGCGACTCCATTAAGCTTGAACTCTTGATTGCAGAACCAGAGCAAGAGGGGATTCCGGATAATAAGTATCTACCATACCATGATATCTGTAAGCGGGTTATGGAAATTAGATTATTCTCTTTCCAACCATGGAAACCTAATCTGCTCCGCATCAGTGTGTTTCTCTTAAGAAGACGCAGGCGGCGCATAACACAAACAACATCATGAGCTTCTAAAGCTTTTGAAAAATAAGCTATTAGAGTAAGCATGAGGTTTAAAAGCTAATTATGGCACTTATACAGTGAAACCTATATACACTGCAACATCTTTTTTTTATTTGTTCCTGTAGGCCTACATAATAGTTCTTACAAATCTTTACTTCCAAATGTCAAATTTGAAGAGGGGGTTGGGGGGGATGGTTTACATTTACATTTTTTAGCACCAACAGCAAAGATTCAGGAAGAGCCCGAAAATAAATGCATCTTTTGAATCTCGGACACAACATTTTAGGAAAACTTTCCTTTTAAATCTCAATTTAAAAAAAAAAAACAACAAAAAAACAAAATCACCAGCGACACACCTAATGGCAACTCTGCTTCCAATACTTTGAACGACCCCAACTTAGCAAACAGCACATGGTCTTCTCCTGTAAGATTTCATAAAGCTGGAGAACCCAGAGAAGAGGATCTTTGAGGGTTTCTCTTTACTCAAGTTGTCTGTCCTCTCCTTTACTCACCCCGGATGTTTTTCATAAGGATTGGATCCAAAAGTTGAGTGAGTCATCGAAGAAAGCCATGTTGTGTCTTCTGGACACATCTGATGTCACATCTAAATGTAGCAAACAGTTCTGTTTAAATCCTAGTTACCCTTGGGGAAACTCCACACATTTCTGTTTGTGATGGTAGGACAGGAAACGTATTTATCAAGCAAATAAGAAATCACAGTGTATCCTGGATGAAAATGAATGCAGATTAAGGAACAATAAACATGTTTTAAAATAAAAGAACAACAAATTGTGTTTTTCAAAATTTCATGTTATGATTAATAAAATGTTTAAATGAAATTACGTGTATTCCAGCTATGACAGGACCCCGCATAATCATGCTTTTGGTGCCCCTTATGTGCACTGACACTGGAAGACTTTCAGTGAATTAAGATGTTAAAATTATCATTTTTTTTATATATGCATTTTTTTTTTCAAATTAAAGAAATAGTTAATTTTACAACACCTAGAAACTTTTAGCAGTAAAATAAACAAATTTTTCAACACATTTTTTGCTTGGACTCGTGTGACAGATTTTCTTCGCTGCATTGTGAAACGAAGTCAGTTTCCGTGAATTTCTACTGTCGCAAATTGTCTATGTGGTAGTTCCCTGTTGTGAGCTGATGACTCCCATGTTTGGACATGGCAGCAGTGACATCATTTGGCAGAAAACGGATAATAGTTTACAGGTGAAAGGCAACATAAACAGTGAGATACTGAGATAAAGCTGGAGCAGCGATTAGAAGAGATTATCCAAAAAACAGTACTTGTGAAAGAAATACTCATGTTGTACATACATTATATATTTTGAACCTATAACAGTCACGACTTTCTCCACTTTAACTCTATCATGTCCCTGCTGAACTTACTTTCACGTGCTTGTTGTTTCCCCCCTACATGTCTATGAGGACAAGCTCCCAACGTGATGCATAAAGCTCTTTTTCTCTGCCGAGGCCTGACCCTGCTTGAAGCTTCTCCACATTGTGACCCGTCAGCTGCAGTTCCTTCGTTTTCAAGATGCTGTCTGTTCTCTAAAAATAAAAATAAAAACCTCTGAGGCCTTCACATAGAAGCCGTATTGAGATTAAATTACACATGTGGACTCCTTTCATCAGTATCCTCTGACGACAGCTGATGACACTCGATTTTATTGAGTGGTTTTAGTTTAGACAGGGCTAAATACAAAACAATTAACATTTAAATCCAAGCCATGGTTGTCATTCCATTTTATTGATGTATTTTTCTAAGTTGAACAGCACATATTCACGAGAACATTTAAAATGGTGAAGTGCTTAAAAGCAACCCCTCACGCAAGCCAAAAAAAAAAATAATAATAATAATAACAGGATTTTCCCAAAATTATTTACTCTCTTCCAAAGTTTTCCTGCAAACTTGAGCCCCAAGGACATAAGGCACACAGCTTTGTTTTGTTCACACAGTGCTTGGCAAATACTCCGCTTCCTGCTCATTTCAAAACAAAATCTAGCGACTCGTGGCCTTGGCTTGTTGAGTTTGTGTGCACAGAGACAGGAAGTCTGCGCAAGAAACAGATTATTTTCATTTTAAAACTCACAAAGTTTTGGTCCCTTGAAAATCCTCTCAAATGTGGGAAGCAAATGTTTGAAAAATAAAACAGCTGAAAATAAAGTTGTTCTCAAAGTTCCAGCTTTACTGTTTTTTTTATTTATTTTTATTTCTTTTTTTTTAAATCTCTCCCCCTCCTCCACCCTCCACCAGTTTGTGGAGACGCCCGAAGTCAAGTTGGCTGGACAGGCATGAGGCTGACCACAGAGGCAGAAACCCCTCAGAGCTGGCCTCAGTCAGGAACACCTCGCTGTGATCTCTGGAAAAAGTCAACAAGGTTTCGGTCCACAGCTGGGCCACAGGAGAACAGAGAGGAGGCACGTAGCAACACCCTCCTGCTGGGTCGCTGGGTCTGCAAGAGAGTGTACTGTACTCCTCCGATGCAAAGCATATGGGCGCACAGGAAACCTCCCTCACAGAGGCAACCTCTTAATTTAGCACTCGCGTTAGTTCTCTTCTACCTCAGACAATGAAGCCAAATGTTTAAACCCCCAACTAAGAAGGCCACACCATCTCTTCCTTGCAGATACGCGACCCAAAGAAGATTAAGTCGCCTGTCTGCGACACAGAAACTTCCTAGAGGTTTGAAGTTCAATTCTCGTTCCGCCTTTTTGCTTAAATCTTTGTGCATGAACAAAGGTGCAGCGGAGCATCCGTGGCAAAAGAATCTAATAAGCGCAATGTGGGAATAAAGCAGAGGGGAGCGAGCATCAAAGGCAGCCAGGCACAGCATGACTGGCATCAGGCTGAACTTCCAACCTAGGACACTCAGCATGCTCTTCAGCAATCGCCCCCTGCGGACTAGTCCTGGGCAGTAATTAAAACCATCATTCCTACTGCCTCAGTATCTCATTAGCCACAGGACCTTAAGCTTTCATCCTACTTGTCCGAAAATATCACAACTCCCCACCAGCAAGGATGAGTCTCACCGACCAAATAAAAAGAGCGTGTCTCCCACCAATACGGCTTTGCACAACAGGTAAAGCTTTCTTGTTGATTAAAAGTACCTGTTGCAGAAAACAAAAGAATGTTGCTTTTTTTTTTTTTTTTTGCTTTTGTGTAATTTTGTGTAATGCCTTTATTTGCGAGGGAAACACGGGGGTGGTTGAGGGGGGGAAACGAGCACAAACTGATACATTTGAAGCTCCCACGCTTTCGGTATCAAAGGGAGGATTTGAAGTGGGTGAGGATCGGTTGCAGTGGTCAGATTTAGCACTTTGGCTGCGGATGAAAAGAAGCTCTTTTCCCATGTTTAATTCAGTATGAGCCATGACTAACTCATATAATATACCGGGCCTCTGAAGCCAATCACCTGCTTTGTGTAGCCTGGAAGAGACAGAAATGAGCATGTCACTGGATTCTGGGAGAGGATGTATCTAAGCGTTGCCTTGCCGGTCGGGAAGATGTGTTTTGATAGCTTTATGTTGTTCCCGGATTTGAAATCAGTTCTTCTGCCATTGCAGCGCTTGCAGATATTCAAACCTCAATCCACTGCATGTTATTAACCTACTTGGCGTCACCGCTGAGATGATTTATTGCTTTGAAACGGCGGCAAGAGGACAAGATCTCAGCACGAACGTTGCGTCAGCTACCGGTATCAGAGTTTTGCAGAGGTCCAGTTTGAAAATGCTATTCATACCACCCAATGTTATTGTAATGCGAGAAAAAAGGGTTGGAGAGTATGATGCATAGGGTGACACAGTGATGCTCCATCCCCACCTATTGCTGCACACCTCCTGTTACCTAGGTAAAAGAAAATATTTTTCACTTTTTGTGAAAAACATGGACGATCGTATCACGTTCATTTAAAGCTGTTTTGAAACTCTTGTGAACATTGGGTGTGGCAGATAGCACAGCAGTAAAGCGGACGACTGATGTACGGAGGCCTCAATCATCTAAGTGACCGTCACAGGTTCAAGTCCCGGCAAACTGAGCTTTGCCACGTGTCATCCCCCTCTTTCAAAACCCACTTTTCTGTCATTTCAATGTCAGGCAAAGGCCACTAGAGCCAAAATAATCTTAAAAAAAAAAAAAAAAAAATCTGTGGACATATAAGCAGATAACCCAATTAACTCCATGTTGAGTTATAGATGGACATTTCAGAGCTTTGCATTTAGTGAGCTTTAGTACTTGACATGCAACTTGGTGCAGTATTCTCTGAAATCAGACCTCAAAGAGAGTTTGTATGAATGTCAGTGCAGACATACCAGCGCTGCAGGAGCACCTTCCAAATCGTCCAGTTTGAGTAAAATGTGGCGTACGCGATCTGTGCCGAGTTGTAAAAAGTCAGATATCGATAAGACAGTGCGCGAGGCAAACGTGCAAGAGCATGGATGGCGGGTTTGGTGCATGCCCCTTCACGCCCAGTTTGATGCGTCAAGTATAAACTTAGCATAACCAACTCACACTGCGTTTTACATCCCCTTAGCCATTTTATTCACTACACCTTTCTTGCACCAGGTTGGATATTCATCAAGGTGTCAGAAACATTCTCTCAGAGGTTTTGGTCCATATTGAAATAATAGCCTCACACCGTTGCTGCAGATGTGTTGGCTGCACATCCATTTAAATAATCTCACATTTCACCACATCCCAAAGGGGCGGACTTGAACTGAGTTCTGGTGACTGTAGACGTCAGTAGATCGGAAGACTAGCCGTCATGTCCTGGAAACCAATTTGAGGTGATTTAGGCTGGACTATAGCAGGGTAGGCTCATTGAAACAATGCTCCACTGATGGGTCCAAAGTGTGCTAAAAACTCCCTCCCCTGTTAGCCTGTGTGAGTTGTATCCTCAGTTTCAGTTTCTTAGCTAAAGAAACTTCAAGGTTTGACATGTTTCGTTTTAATTGATGGTATTCTGTATACCTTGTCTGTGACACGTGGTTTTTGGAGTCACTGATGCCTTTCTGTCATTCTAAACCTGTTTGCCCAGTCTCCTCTGACCTCTGACATCAACAAGGCATTTTTGTCCACACTGCTGCCGGTGGCTGTGCATGAACATCCATGTAGATCGGTAATTCCTGAAGCATTAAATCTCCTTTCTTCCCCACTCGGTTGCTCATTTTGAACTTCAAACAATTCGCCTTTACCTCCTCTAGGTGCATAAATGCACTCAGTTGCTGCCACATGATTGGCTGAGTTACTATTTGTGCATTTGAACAGGTGTACCTAATAAAAGGACAGGTGAATGTATACAGCTTGTTTTACCAAAACAGCAAAACGATGTAAGACTCTGCATAACAACTAGTAAACTTTAGAGGTATTTAGTCCATATTCTTGCTAAAATCTATCAAAACCAATAAAAGAAATGTTATAAATGTCACATTATTTTAACAATTATTATAACCAATATGTTTAATAGGAAGAAAAAAAACATTGGTGTTCTGTTTTAAATAAGAGCAATTAGATCATGTTTGTTTTCAAATTTTTGTGATAAACTGTAGTATTTTTACCTAGAGCGTCAGCGGCCCATCCTGAACGGCGGCACGTTGAACCACACAGATGCTGAGTGCATCTTGGGCCGCTGCGTCTGAAGTCACGTGGAAGCGCTTATGCTTTAATAAAGTGTTTCTCAAAAAGAATGATTCTCTGATCTTGCATTAAAGAGCTGCTTAAATAGTTTCAGGATGCCACACCCAAACACACAAAGCTGGATCAGTCAGTTCCTGAAGAGTGCTGTTACATAGCCTTCGCAAATATGCCAACCACTCCTCCTCCGCCTCCTCCTGCCCTCACAACAGTGTGTGCATGTGTGCCTTTCTGAAGCGGACTCTCTCCATCGTTCTGTTTTTGCTACGAGAAGTCTCTGATCTCTTTCGGTGACACAAAGCCTCGCGTCTGTTGAGGACACGCTCTCCACCTTTGTCTCCAGCCCGCCCGTGTTTGCCGCTCGTTTGTGGACAACAGAGCATTGTTTAGGGATGTGTATTTTTTTGTTGTTGCTGTGTTTTTTTTGTTTTGTTTTTTGGTGTTAGAAAGGCCAAAAAGTGCCACAAAAACCATTAAAGACTGGTTCCACATTTCCCTTTTGCTGCCGTTATGAGTCAGTCCCAAATTAAAACCCAACCAGAAGCTGGTTCTCAGCCAGACTCAGCTAACTGACTCTCTCCCGCTCTGTTTCTTTGAGAAGCCTTTGATGTTAGCAGGGGGCTTTTGCACTTGCAGTGATGGTAGCGAATGATACTTTAAGCGATTCTTTTTTATCCAGCGAGCTTAATAAAAGATTAATGGGTTTGATATTTTCCCTTGTTTATATTTTATTTAAAAAGTAAGCCGGGGTCCTTGGAACCTGTTAAAAGCTTCTTGTTAATGACTTTATGGCTCAGTGCAAGTCCCATTTTGGTCTTTGACTTTCTAAAACAACAAGCAATGATTGTCTTCTTTGCAGCGTTGGCTTTGGGGTAAAAAGTGCTGACCTTGACTGCTGTTCTTTTGTGATAGTCTGATATGAACAGATCATACTGGAGCTCCAGCAGAGGTTATCATCATTTCCTTATTTCCTAATTGAGCATACATTGAGAGATTGCATCTCTCTGATTAAGTTATGATACGAGATCATGGGAAATTGTTTTTAAGACTTTTAAAAGCATCTAAAAGCATATTCATTTGCTCACTTTACATTGTTTATACATTAGCTGACTGTGACCAAAACGGCCATTTGACTTGGATTGTTTCTAGGTGTTTTCAAAAAAAATCTGTCAACATTTGTTGACTTCAAAATAGCGTAAGTCCTTTTTTTCTTTCAGTTTATTAGTATATGTATAGTATAGTACTTTATTTACATGGATGCAAAGCATTGTTATCATATAAAGCTGTAGTTTCCCCGCTTCTGCCTCACAGAGAAACCCCTGTGACTCAGCTCCTTCAGACTAGCCAGAAGCAATTAGCAAACACTTGCTTTTACTGCACATCTGCAGAGCTCATTGTATGTACGAGCTACTTCTCAGTGCAATGAAGGTAAAAACCTTGTAAAAGGTTAATAGAGGAGCGACACTGTGAGAATTTCCTGAAGGAGGAGTTTCAGGAAGAGCTGGATTTTTTCAAGGAGATAATCAGGATCAGTCAGGTCTCTCTTTCACAACTGCAGCTCATTCATAATGCTACTGCACCGACTTTTAAACGGCACAGATAAACAAAAAAAAAAAAAACCCACATCTCATCTTCTCTGTGTCGACCCTTCATTGGCAGCCAGTGCGCCTACTTGTCTCACTACAGATTCTCAGATCAGTTTCTGTTAGTTGTGCCAAAATGTTAAGAGATCAGGGCTTGTCTGCTGTTGCTCCAAATTTGTGCAACAAAGTTGCCATTAAATATTACCCGAGCTTCTCCTACTGCAG
>NW_015114425.1:14687-38305 GCF_001443285.1 Poecilia latipinna | reverse complement strand
CAGAACATTAAACTCCTTCCAATATCTTGGTGTATATTAACTTTAACCTTCTAATTTGTGGGCATAGTCGTGTTTTTCTGAGGAAATGTTTTTTTTGCTGGGATTTTACTTAATTTTCAGTATGGACGTGGGAGATGTGGACTCACAATAATTCTACATGTAATAGCTTGCAAAAGTTTCACAGCACACCAATGTTTACCCATTTTCTCACATTACAGAAGTGTCCTGCAGAGGTATTTCAATGCCCTTACTTTGTAAGGATTGGCTTTCAATGCAATTAGGCAGGCAGGACACATCAAGAATCTGTGAGGTTCAGACAGCCTCACGCTGAGCGAGTGCAGAGCAGCAGCAGGATAATAAAGCATGGCAGAAACGGGGAAATCATGACAAACGGTTGTATGGTTTTGGATTTGTTTCTGTCTAAGACCAAAGGAAAGCTCAATGAGTGTGTTACCTGTTTACAACTGAGAGTGCTAACTAACCAAAATCCACACTAATTGTTATGCAAGCTACTTTGAAGGGAAACAGCTTTACCAGGATGAAAACCACAAACTATGTTTTTTTCCCCCCCAGACAGCAACTTTTTCCTGTTAATAGACATAAAAGTAAATATGTATACACCATTTACTGCAATCCTGCTTGAGACTCATTTGAAACGAAAAATATTTGAAAAGTGGAGGGAATTGTGACATCTAAAATCAATCACCACTGATGAAAAATGATGTTGCTGTATCATGCAATATTTAGGACTTATAGATTAAAGTAATTGGATATGGTTAGGGACAGAAACTGCCTTTTTAAATGTGATGGAAAGGGCAAGTAAAATTTAAAGTTAGATAAAAATATGATCAGTGAGACTCCATATTCTCCTCCTAAGTTATGTGATGCGTCCAGCTTTCTTTAGTACATGAATGTGCCTTGCTAAGACAAGGATGTGAGACCAGGCTCAAATGTAAACATGCTGTTCTTTCAGGAACGGTGATTTTAATTTGAGGCCATGTTATTTGTCTGTGAGATTTATGTGTTTTGAAAGACATGTGCATACAAAGATAGTCCTCTGTAAATGTGGTAAAATGAATCCAATTTTAGATTTCAATTATTCAAACCTCTTATTTGTTTAATTTGTATATTATTATTGGCTTAGGTATTTGATACAGGACAGTTTATTGATGTTGTTGGTTTGTGCTCTGTTGCCTTTCAACTTTTAAAGAATACATTATTTGGTTAAAATATAAGAAGGCTTCTAACTTCAATACACTTACATTTCACTGGAGTAAAATTACATTTTATGGTATTTACAAAAAAACAGAAATGTAACACCATCCACCCAACCATTGTCTATTCCCATTTTTCCTCGCAGGGGTCCAGTGTTTTACTGCCAGGTGTCAGACTTAAAACGTTTGCAAAAACTGAAATTAGGTGACAATGTTTGAATTTAACATGAGTTTTCTCTTATCTGTACAGTTTCAAAACTACAGTATAGATACAGGCTCACACATACACACCAGTGTTTGGATAAATACTCTTAGCAAATTGGAGAGAAACAATGTGATTTTTGCAGCCATCAACGAGCTTCTGGAATGATTCAGGTTGAATCTTTAAGGACTGCTCTTGACAGAACTGGCAAAGCAATTGCTTTTGTGTGTGTGTGTTTGTGTTTTTTTTTTTTTTTTTCCAGGCATGAAAAGCATTTATGCATTTTCAATAGGGATACGAAGCTTAATTAAATAAAAAACAAAGTTTGCCTATACTTTATCCATTGCCAAACTGGTTTGGGTGTGTTTCGGATTATTGTCCTGAACAGCCTACTCTGTTAGATTTAGCTGTTATTCGAGTTGTTGATTTAATTCTTAATTTAACCATTTGGACGTATTCCTCCTCCTTCATTCTTGCACCCATTTTGTGCCAAGCTGGCCGTGAAGCTCAGGATGATGCCACCACCATCACGCTGGTATTTTATTCCACTTTGAGTCCATCTGAACGTACGTCATCGACTGCCCAAATAGTTCAATCTCAGTTGGCATTCTTTAAATTCATGTTCATGTCAAACTGTCTTCTGTCTGCGGACAGTGACGCTGGTGTTTGGGTAGCTTTCGTTTTGCGCGAGTGGCCTAACTGGTTTCCTTTCATCTGGGTGTTCAAAACAAAACAAAGAAAGCAATAATCTCAAATGCACATCAAAGCCGGTTTACGCAGGCAAACATTAAGTTTCTGGAATTATCCGGAAATCAACCCTATTGAAAATTTGTGGAGTACATACAAAAGCTGGGTCTGTGTCTGGAAGCTAACCAATGTTCAGTGAGTTAGCTACCATTTCTGCTAAGAAGATTGCTCAAATAGCTTGTTTTCAAAGGCGTTCATCCAACTGTCAATTTCAAATATTCCATTGAAGTCCTAAATTAACATAAAATATATATATAGGTGACAAGTATGCATAAAGCTCTCAGCCTGGAATGCCTTTGTTGCATAGAAAGAGAATAAATAAGTCAAAAACATCTGGCAGTTCTCTGCAAACTGTCACTTTGCCGTCAGAGCGTCTTAGGACTTTGTCCACTGAGCCGCATCTCTGCCATGTATAACCTGAGCCATGTGTCTTTGGCTGTGGTAGAGCTGAGACGGAGAAAAAAATGTAAAAAAAAAAACAAAAACAAGAAGAGCCCGGGGGGGGGGGGGAGCATTTGGGAGGGAACAGTTTGCTTCTGAATGTCAGGGGCCTCCATTAGCCCCGAGGCTGGCTGTCTCCCCATCTCTCAACTTTCCCTGCCCTCTTAGTGTGGCTTCAGTCTTTCACTCTCCCACCTCCTTTCCCTGTGATTTATGCCTAACCTCTGTAATTACAGTGCCAACAGCAGCAGCAGCCTTCAAGGTTCAGTTGGGGTGAGGCACAGACATGCCCCATCACCTCGGAGCACAGACTCGCCAGCTCGGCCGTTCAATGCCGCAGCAATTTTCCTTTCAGCCTAATCTCCTTGACACTGGCTCTAGGGACATACTTGTGTGACAAGGGGAGATTGCGAATACCGACTGCCAAACGCGTGTCAGTTATTTCCAGACTGCAGACGCAATGAAGTTAATGAGTGGGTAGGTTTAGCAAATCAAATTAACTTTTGTTGAAGGATTTTTGATCGTATCAGGCCGTGGTTTGATTTTTTGCTAAACAAATCTGACGATACGCATGTCGTCACTCTCCATTTGGAATAACGGCAGCAGCTCACACTTAAGCAGGGTGAGACGTAGCTGAAAGTTTCTTGGACCTCCAACTTTGAGTCACTACCTGACCCGACACGTTGGTAGATATAAAACTGTCTCAGTTCCCACCGGACTGAGGAAATCTATCTGTTGCCAGGCGAGTGTTTTTGGTTTTTTATTTGTGGGGAAGGAAAAAAAAACTCCTTGAATCTACAGTGCTTGCTCCTCTTTGCACTGTATGTGTACCATGCGGATGTCCGTGACACACTGGGCATTGTCGGCGTTCAGAGAGATTTCTTTGGTGACCTCCCCACCCCCTCTCTGTGGAACAGCATGACGGAAAGTCAGAGAAAGAAAAGAAAGAGGGAATGAAAAGGAGAATGTGCCCACATGAGTGTGACATAGTGCGGACGGAGTCATGTGCTTGCCATGACAACCGTGCGGAGGGAGAAGGAGGGCCGGTTGAGGGTGGGGGGGAACCCCTGGCTTTTTGGCGCGGTACAATGTGCTGTCTTAACCTCGGTGACATCCCCGTTGTCCACAGGTCAAATGCTTGAATATCAATGAACTGACTGAGTGGCCCTCAAAGTGCTCCTCAGAACTGTCCGGCTTGCTTCAGAGGCGCTCGGTGTCCTGCCTGACCTCCGCTGATCCGCTTTGAACCTCTTGCTGCATTCAGACTAGAGTGACTGATTCAACGGGGTTAAACAACACTCAGCCGGAGCACATGCATTCCTGCCTCCTGCTTCCACTCGGCCCGGTTCACTTATTGAGGGAGCTGGTGACTCCCTGTCAGGGTGTGTGCAGAGGTTAGGACGCAGAGAGCCGGTGAGTAGAGCAGCGTGCCGAGTGGCATTCTACACAGGGAAACCCAGCAAAGTTTTCATACCCCCTCGGATGTTTTCTCATGTTGTTATGTCACAAACCGTAACCTGCAATTCAGATTTTGGGTGACAACGGAAAATATTCTAATCTCAGTGCAAGTAGTGTTAAACTGTGAATAAATTTATATTCAGCTCTCCTGAGTCAATCAGTTGGTTTTTCCTCGTGTGTCTCTTCTGATATTTTGGTTCATTTTCTTTGAAAAATAATTGAAGTTGAGCCAGAACTTCAATTATAAGGTTCAAAGACAGCATCTTTGAACCGTAATGTAAAAAGTTTTATCACAAGTTCTAAAGTACATTTAGGCCTGGACTTTGACTTGGCCATTCGACAACACGAATATGCTTTGCCATAAATGCAGGCTCCTAAAGGCTCCAGTGACTCCTAATAACTTCGGTCAGAAATATTATATGGAACCGAGCAGCGTTCTACTACATAAATTGAACAAACACACAATTTATGTAAAATTTAATCAAGCAATGACAATGATACCACAAGAAATGTTTTTATTGACTTATTTTTGTGTGTGTGTGGCATCACACTGTGTGCTTTGTAAAAGTTCTTTTAAGTTCTTTTTCAAGAATATGTGACTGTTCACGCATCATATCAATGGATTAAATGTAAAAAAACAAAAAAAGAAAAGCTTAATGAAAGCTTCTGTATTGTATGAACTTGAAAAATACTTCTCTACAATTGGATATAACACAGTCGTGGCCAGATGTACGGAGAAACTCGTAAAAACTGCAATCAGAGCCGAATTCCTGCAGCAGCACCACCCAGCACTTCATCCCGGCCTACATTTATTCACTAGTTTCCTGCTTCACAGGCCGCGGTGCTAACCGCCTGCTCTCCTCCTTTGGAGGACAGAACGGATGCTCCCCTTGATGTTGCTCAGTGAATCTTCCTATCGCAGCTCAAAGCCTTGACCCTAAGCAATGATCCGATGCAAAGCTAAATTTAGCTCTTTACATTCGTACAGTTGCTAATGGGATTACTGTGATGCAAGCGTTCATGAACGAGCTATCGCAGGTGTTCTGCTGCAAATACGAAGCCACATTGTTGACATGCCTCCATGGAACCATCCTTACCACAGCCTGCGACGGCTTTGGCTCAGGCCTGTCATACAGCAGCTGTTTTATGAGCAAGAATATATATATATATATATATATATATATATATATATTGTTATTATGGAACTTCCCTAGCCATAATAGCTAAAAAAAAACAAAAAAAGAAAAAAGAAACAACACACAACTGTATGTTATTCAAGTTTTGACAAGCTTATAAATTCAAACAAACCCTCCACAGCCTCCAGTCTCGCATGAAAAGCTCAGAAGACAAATTTTGGTGTGAAATAAGGTCTCAGAGCCAGAAAGGCACAGTAAACAAAAACGGCGGTTGGCCAAAAAGTGCATTTTGTGTGTTTTTTTTTCTCCTCTTCTTTTACTAAGTTTTCCGACTGCAACTCACAGATTGGGCCCTTGAAGTGGGCTGTTATTTTCCACTCAGCCCAGATAAGTGGGTCCTGACCCCTTCCTTGGGCAGATTAGTCGCTTCTGCCATCACTCCCATTACTTTTATCAGGACCAGACAATCTCGTCTGCCACCAGTGTCCAGGAAATCCAGATCCTTCAAGCAGCCTGTAGCCTGATTACTCCAAGGAACACATGTACTATCAGATACAGTTGCAATACCCAACAATGGAGTTGTTTATAATCTCCCCAACTGTTTCTCGGCGCTTACCGCAAATTGCTTCCAGCCCTGTCACTCCATAAAGCAAGCTGAGAGCAAAACGAGACATAGTCCCGGACAGCTGTGGCCCAGCACATGTTATGTGTTGTGTGTGCCCGTTCTTATTAAGCTGATGTCTCAAAGGGGGAGACAAAAAAAAAGAACGAAAAAAGAAAAAAAGATACTCTGCATAACTTTTGCCCACAAAAATGTGACAAAACACAAACATCAAGCTGATAAATGGTGGAGTTAAGCTACTTTGTGCTTTGCTTTGAACTGTTTACTTGTGATCTAAACTGCTTCTAATCTCTTAATCAAGACCGTGATTAATAAGCAGAAATGTCAAAATACTTAAACACACTCAGCATGTTGCTACTGTTAGTGGAATATAAGTAAATTAGTCTGCATTTAATTAGTTAGGCTCATTTGAATCCTGCCTTACTTTGTCATCAAGTGCTTTCGTATGCCCTTTGCGATAAGTGTTTAAAGCTCTTAAATGTTTTCAGATTTTGCTGTTTAAGAATCACAAGTTTTATTGGGAATTTATGTAATAGACCAACACAAAGTAGTATAATATCATGAAAGAAATACTTGGTTTTCAAAATATTACCACAGACAAAAACCTGAAAAGTTTGCCTTCAGCCCCCGTGAGTCTGCGCTTTGTGGAAACATCCTTTTGCTGTAGGTACAAGTGCGAGTCTCCAAAAACACTCCTGTACACACCCGGACACTGACATTTTTTGTCAATTTGTTTTATAACCCCTTAATTGTCATGAGGACAACAGTGAGCTCTCAAAACCAATACTCGCATCATTTTCAGATTACTACTTATAAATACATTTTGGAAAGCATGTATTGAGTTCCTTCCACTTCACTGTGACGTTCCTGTCGGTCTACTGGATGTGACTTTAACGATGCAAAATGTATCAGGTTCCAAGGGACATGAATGCTTTTCCAAGGCCTCTAATCTCTGTTAAGCTACATTTAAACAAATCTATGTTTTTCTTGTACAATTTGTTCTTCTCTTGATTGGTGCAAATCAAGAATGTAAAACTTGTAAAACTATCAAAGACTGGCTACATATTGTTATGCTGTGTTGGATGAATACCGGACACTGTACAGACATTAAAGTGTCTTCTGATATTACTCTCCCTACTGGAATAATTATAATTCATGTACACTGACCAAAAAAATATAGAGCAAATTCAGAGCAATTCCTTTAGATTTAATGCATTCTGACACATCTCCCTGTTTTATCTACAAATGTGTCATCTCACATCTTACTTTGCCCCCTGTCCATTTAATGGAGTTAATATAAAAAATAGTCAAATGCCATGCAATAGAGTCAGCCAGAAAAGCCGGGAGGTTTTCTCCCAGTTTATGTGACAGCTGATTGTGTAGCTCCCATTGATGTCCTCCCCCTCTATGCCATCTTCCTTTGTTAAGTTTGCTGAGAAGAGGCTTTGAACCACAGGCATTTTCTCTCAGTGGCGTTCATGAGCTCTGCCAGAATTTCTTCATCATCCGTTTTTTTTTCTTTTTTTTTTCTCTATAGCTCCTATACTGCCAAAAACCCCACACACAGAAACATAAACATACACAAATGTGGACAATATCACGCTGTGCTTGCTTTCCCCGCTCCATCCGTCAGACATGTTTCTGCCTTTGTAACAATACTGAGAAGCATTAGTTTTTTTGTTGTTTTTTTTTAACATACACTCAAGCATAAGAATTTAGGAGTAATCTCTCTTCTGAATAAAATATATCACTAGTATGGCGATTAGTTATTATATAGGACAACCTTATTTGAACCCGAAACAAGAAATTGTACATATTTGCAACCATGGTGTGTAATATTTTCTGTTTAGATATGATAGCTTGTGCGAAATTCACGTTTTCTGAAGAGCAAGAATACGATTATATCAGGACAAAAGTTTAAAAATATTAATTTGTTTATAAAGAGAAACCCCCCACAGTGCTCACTCCACTTCTTCACCAACAGGGAAAATGGAAAATGGCGTTTGGAGGAAAACTACAACTGCATATCACATTCTAATCCCTACTGGAACACACAGTGGCGGCTGTATCATGCTGTGGGTGTTTCCTAAGAAGTATATAGGGAAGCTGGTCAGAGTTGATAGGAAGATAAATGCAAGACAATCCTGGAAGAAAACCTTCTCAACTTACAACTTGGGCTGTGGTTCATTATCCAGTCAAAGGCCACACCTGCAGCATCAGGTCCAGAATCTTTGCCAGAACTTCAAAAGTCAATATTCACAGATATAAAATCGAACTGTGCTTGAGTATTTTTGCAAAAAACAAAACAAAGTAAATTTCTGTCTAAATTAGCAAAGATGGCAGCAGAAGACTTCGTGATTGCAGTGAAAGACGGCTCCGCAAAGAAATTGGATCATTTGAAAGAAAAAAAAAGTTAAATCATCCATCACTTCAGTTTCATATTAAGTGAAGCAATACTTTTTGTTGTGAAATGTTCAAGGTGTTTGCATAGCAATGTTTATTAATTAATTAATTAATTTATTTTTTTTTAATTTAGGTTTTAAATTTAGGTTTTTTTTTAAATTTAGGTTGACAAAACCAATTTTAAAAAATTGCACTTGTTGCGCATTATTAATCAGACAAGATGATGAATGTCAAAATTTCAAAGTCTTAACGTTTAGATTTTTTTTCTCCAGTTATCGTAAAAAAACTAAAAACCCTTACATTTTTGTTGAATTCCCCTGTCTCACATTGTTCTCCACTTCATCAGTTCGCACCCAGTTAACCTGCGAAACGCCAAATGAGGCAAAACCGAACACGAAGAACATCAAACCGAGAGGAGGAGGCTGCACATAAAGAGCCACGTCTGAAAAGGAGCGGGAGCCGCCGTGCTCCGGTCCTCAGACGAAGTGCCGCTGCAGCGCCTGCATTCAGGGGGAGTGTCTGTTTGCACAGGTCTGTGTCAGTTAACACTAATCTGCCTGATCTCCACCTCAAAGTCACTCGCTCCTCCACATGCAAATAAACATATTCAGGCTTCTTTCAAACCAAAGCCACTATCAAACACTTGTTTGATCGGCAGAGGGCCTGTGAGCAGTGGCGGAGCCAGACTTTTAAAGTTGGGGGGGCAAAGGGGGAGCCAGGACTACCTCTGGGGGGGCAAAAGGCAAAATTTACGTGCGCACATCTATATATATATATATATATATATATATATATATATATATATATATATAAACACCTTTAACTGTTTCACATGGAGACATGACAGACTTTACGCAAAGATTTCACTGCAGAGGCAACTAAAATCATTCAATAAAAAAATCCTTTCTGAATATCATCTCATGGACACTGAACTAAATGCTTTCTGACCGGGAGCTGACAGCGTGTTGAAGAGTGATGGACAGGACACCTTGGTTAGGAAAATCATTGCAAATCTTTAGTTGAAATGGCGCCTTTAACTCCAGTCTCCAGTACACAACAGAGAAAACTAAAGACAATACAACGTTGTTTTAATCCATTTATAGTCTAAACAGAGGAGCTGTCAGTTTATTTCGAGGAAATAAATAAAGGTGCAGAAGTTAATTAGATCCATGCGCAGTCCACTGCACAACCAATGCGGACGCGGCTCTGCCGCTGCGAAGAATTAAACTTAACTCGCCCTGCAGTTTTAACAAATGGAGGTGAAGTAGTTACCCTTCTGGGCCCAGAAGGAGAGCGATGCTCAGAAGGAACGCGGCAGACGTAACATCTGTCCGTTTTGGAGAAGCGAAACCATGCAAAAAATAAAAATAAAAAACCCTGGTAAAAACGCACGCCCGAACCCTGCACAGGGTTAAAAAGAAAAAAAAAGAAAAAGAAAAAAAATCTCGCAGAGTTCAATTGTTCGGTTTGGTTCATACAGATCCAAATGTCGATGAACCAGCGCAGATTTCTCTGCAGATGCAACCAGGAAGAATTTGTGAAGCTGTGCGTTCAGACCGCAGCGGGTGAATTAATGGTAATTTAAGTGGAGTCGCTTAATTTCATTTCTGTCCAGACTGTGAACAAATGAAGCTGACACTTGGTGCGCAGGCAGTTTCAACTTTACGCACAGAGAACAGAGAACATCGTGGAGCTCATTATTAATCACACTAAGAACAATATCTGTCAGAGAATCACCTCTGATCTGGACGCTTTAACGAACCAGAGGCTTTGGAGCGTGTAGCGCAGCTGATCCGCTTCTGCGGGATTTTTCTCCCGCAGGCCGAAGGAAGTGATCAGGAAACGATCAGAGTTCTGCCGTCTTCTAATCACGTCATTTCGTGAAATGTTACCTGATTTCAAAAACGGTCTCGCAGAGAAATACTAAATGTTTCGTTTGATGACTACAAATTGGAAATAAAATTATTTTTTTCTTTGATGGACAACGAAAAAACTCTAGCTCCACCTCTGCTCCAAACTACGAACATTGTCGGCCCCTCTTCGGTTTTTTGGGGGGGGTTTTTGTGGAGGATCAGTAAATAACTTCTTGGTGTTTTACAACCACCAGGTATGAAGGGCTTTAGCCTTTGAGTTGCACCACAGCGCAGCACATTTGAAACATACAGGAGAACAATGTCAGCTCGTTTTTATGAGTACAAGTATAAAGGAGGCTGGTATCGCGCCTGATGTAAATCTATTTATTTATGTCATCACATGGACTTATATAAAGTTTTATACATTTTCTTTTCATATATTTATTATTGTTTTTCTTCTTTAGATATTAGGTTGGCTTAGAATGATTCCAAATAATGTACAGGAATGACCTGGTGCTGTTACATGTCAATCATCAGGGGGGGCCACTGGGAGGCCAATCAGATGACAGAGGGGGCACTGGCCCCCCCGGACCCCCCTCTGGCTCCGCCTCTGCCTGTGAGCCAGTTCATTATGCATTTAAAAAAAAAGGGGGGAGAGCATATTGTTGCCAGGTTTTATGTAATTACTCTCACCTTCAGCATGTGACTGGGAACAATTACCTCCAGATCAGACTGATGTGTTGGAGACGTTGAGCTATTATTAGCGCGTCTTGTTGCAGACTGCGCACATACGCTGTGCTCTTTGCCCTAGATTCAACACTCTGTGTGCCTATTCAAAGCGCGAAACACACCTCACGCACAAAACTCAGAATTTATGGACCTGAACATCTTACGGTCGCTCCTTTCATCATTTCACACACACACACACACACACACACACACACACACACACACACACACACACAAAACAAAACAAAAAAATACGCCCCTTTGAATCAATCGGGGTCTGGCGCATTTGAGCGAACCCGCCCGCCCTGGAAGACCAGCCGCATTCCTTTGTGCGTGCGTCTAGCGTGTATACACGCGTCACGTTTGAGCGTATGACACCGAGAGGCTGAGCGTTGCCTTCAAACCAGACAAGCCTCAACTGGCAAACAGGTGCTGCAGGAGCAGCTGAGGATGAGGACACGGGGCGTCGCCTCAGAGTCAGATCAAAGTGGGGTCGTCTCTGTTGCCAGTCATCCCCAGCAGCCTGATTCACGTCACTGTATGTAATGGAGGCCTTTATGACGGCTCGCAAAAAGGGACAGAAAGCCACACAAATTCCCCGCAAATCCTTGCATACAGCGACTGGAACAACAAAAGGTCAAAGCCACGCCCCTCAATCTGTGGAATAATGGCCGCCAGTGGAACTTGGGCTACCTTGAAAGAAACTTTGGAATACAGGAGTCGTTACCTACAAAAACGATGATATACGTAAGCAGACTTTAAAAAAAGAGAAAACAAAAGAGAGAACCAGGAACAAGTGCTGGTGGAAAAAGTCACGCTGACCTTTGCAATCAAAACTTGGATCTCGGAATGACATATTTTCCAATTAATAATGAGTCAAATGAAAAGTTAGAAAGCCAGTAGGATTTCCTAAATGGTGTGTTCACTTACAACACAAACTAATAAACAAGCTTATACTGTTTGTTAGCATATCAATGAATTTTGTACTTTCAGCATTTTCACTAACTGAGGTTGCATTTGTTTGTGTGAAAGTAAGATTCAAACATTAAAAAAAAAAAATTATCACTGCAGTTATGGCTAATGGTTGATTACACAAGGCAGCCATGTTGGATTTTGAGGTCATGTTTAGGGATCTATTTGTAAATTTTACGAGTTACATCAAAATGGATAAAAACGTAACTTCAGAATGAATGCATATAAAACTGATTTTCTCAACCCTTGGAGGAGCATGAATGAATATTTTTCATATTTCTGTCATCCAGGCATAAATTGAAAAAGTCAGAGTTGAAATGTCTTTCAAAATGATTACATTTTTATAAAATGGACATGAGTTGGCCTGACATAAGCAAACTCTGTATCATTTGAACTGTAAAGTAATTTTATCAGATAATGTCTTTCAAGAAAGTGATATTTGAAAAAGAAACCTGGGCCAGAGCTATAGTCTATTTGAGCTGTAAAATCATTTTTATCATAAAATGGCAATATCTGCATGATTTATTGTATTGTTCATTTATATATTAAAACTAATTTAAGTATTTCTGGTGCCTACGTGTGAGCTGGTTTCACACTTCATTTACACTGTAAGTGTTTCACAGTTGTTCAGCATTTTTTCACTGCGGTTGCTCGTGAACAAAAGAACCTAAAAACCTGCTCCTCCTCCCCGACTCTACCAAGTTCGTCTGGAAGTGTGCCCTCGAATGAAAGCCTGCTCAGGGCCTTTTAAAATATTGGGCTGGCTCTGACACGTACTGTTGTGGTTCTTGACATAAAAAACTGTGAGAACCACAGGGTTCAAGTCATTTATTATTATGAAACCAAGGGACGGATTATGATTCTGCAGGACTTTCTCTCAAGAAACGACTCGGCTCTTGCAAAGGCAGGTGAAAAGCCGGAAGCATTGTCTTCAGTTATCAAGTAGTGATTAGCAACACAAGTTACAAACAAATCTCTTTCATTCAGAATATTTAATTTTACACACCATTAAACCGCTGTTTTCTCTTTAGTTTGGTGAAGAGAGAGAGGTGAATTGACATGACATGGGTACGTGATTTATACGCGGGTTGAACTGGGATTCCCCTCATTCCTCCTAAGGTAACATCTTATTTGATACGTCCCTGGAAGAAGCCCAACGTGAACCTTTTCTCCCTCTCTCTCTCTCTTTTTTCTATACATACCATCCCACTGAAAAACACTCCCATCTCGATAACACTGGGTTAACGAATCAACATTTCTACTCCTAAAAGCCCAAGCGCAGCTGAGAGTGAATTAAGCTGGAAAAAAAAATGGTGTTGTGCCCTTGCTCTGAGCAGACTTTTTTTTTTTTCTTCTCCTCCTTTGAAGAGAGGACAAGAAGAGAAGTGAAGTCCTGGAGAGAGGTGGTAACTGTCATTTATATTTACAGCCTCGCAGACACCTCGGGGGCTCTTATCCAGGTGGCCTCTGTTGAGGCTCTCAGAAACGCTCACACCTTTTCTGCTGCTCAGAGTATCAATAGACACTGGCTGACTTTGATTCAGCCACATAGAGGTTGTGAGTCATGTGCTTTTTGACTGTTGAAACTGGTCGGGTCGACGCTGGAACTTGAATGCCCTCGGGGACGGAGGAACACTACTCCTCAGAAAGGTTAATAAACCACAGAGAACCCGCTTTTCTTTCTTCTTCTACTTCTTCTTCTTCAAGAAAAGGACATTCGAACATCAAAAACCCAAAACGAGTCCTACCTTCTGACAAACGCTCAGTATCCCTGCATATTTTTAAACCTTGTTTAAAAAAAAAAAAGAAAAAAGCTGACATATGAATGAAGTATCCATGCTTTTCCAACAGGACCACAGAGACAATCGCCGTTACGTGCGTTCAAGACCAGACTTGTGGCCCCTCAGCATGTGAATCAGTGTGACGACACCAACATCAACGTATTTAGTTTTTTAAATCCCTGTGGATAATTAAAATAGCCGCTTTAAAACAATGCTCGACTCCTTTTAAAACGGCCCGCCGATAGGAAACAACACATTCAGCTTTAAAGTGTTCCTCCAACTTCAGACACTCTCATCCGGTCTTGAGTGACATCAGGAAAATTGTTTAATCGCTTTACAGATGCGGATGAGTTAAACAGAAACAAAGGTCGGAGAGAAAGAAATAAGATTTGAAATTAAAACTGTATTTTGTTCCGATCCGGTAAGAAACTAGAAAAAACACCTCCTAAAGAGACTCCCATAAATGTCATAATGAATGAAAAATGTGATCCAGACAACAGGGAAACACCTTTGTAACACAGTCATCCATGTTGTTAAGAATTAATAAATAATTTTCAACATCTAAAGGAATGCCACTTATCCTGACAGGAAGATGATCCAGATTTCTTTGGAATAAAGGCTTTTGTTTTTGTTTTGTTTTGACATTATGTTGCGTGATATTAAAATATGATGGAGAAATTAAACCATACGTCTCACGCAGAGAACAAAGTAAGGCCGCACTCAGCCTTTTCATCTTCTTTTTTCTCTTTTAGCTTTTTTTCCCTTCTTCTTTAGATAAGGCCAAAATTGAATGAGCACAAAAGTACAGCAGTTTCTTTTTCAAACACTTCACAGCAAGAATAGAGATGCCACTCTTTGCCTGCAGCTCATTTCAGAACAATGTCCCATTTTCTACAAAGTAAGGCAAGATATTCAGATCAGAAATGCCATTTCTGTTTCAGAGGGCCAGTGTACATTTGGAGCATTTACCAGATAGCAAAAAATAGGCTTTTGGAGGCCCTCATTAGCTATGTTTATGGCTATTCTTTTTTTTTTTCTTTCTTAAAAGTAATCTTTTAATCAAAGTATTAAAATATTTTGAGTGGCAAAAGGATAACTCCAATTAAAAGCAGTGAGAGTTTAAAAGGCCATCTGATCAACAGACACTCACTCAGAGATTCCAGCTTTGCAAAAACAATTAAAACTAGTTCTTTTTTTTATTATTATTTTTTCTATAAAATATTGGCTTTTTCTTTTTTAGAAACATATACAAACACTCCTTTGCACTATAAAACAGCAAAGAAATTAAAAAAACAACAACAACAGAAGAACACAGTGGACAAATATCTTTTCAATATCGAGTGCTTGATTAATTTATTGCGAGGATTCGCCTCACAATGGGTGTTTCATAAGGATCTGGAGCGCCTTTCAGCAGCTGCTTTCAGTCCAGTTCAAACATATATGAAAACAGGCTGAATTTCCATGAAAAAAGCCTGGAAACAGCACTCATCTCTCTGACCATTTGCCTCCATTGTGCACTGGGGTCCTAACATTGTCTGTAATCTGTCACCAACAGTACAAGTGTCTTTTTAGCCAGAAAGGAAAACATCTATTGCACATTATTCAAGTAACGCCGTGGCACATCCAAACGGTTTACTCCACTCTTTTTGTCCGGGAAATAATAGGATTTTCTTTTTTTCTGTTATTCCAAGTTCCTCAAAAGAACAAGCGAGTGAAGGGGTAGCAGATTTTTTTCAAACAAAGGCTGCTCTTGTTTGAAAAAACACTGCAGAAAATACAAAAAAAACAAAAAAAAAAAAAAGAACATGTATGTTCTCAATGCATGAGGCATAAATAAAACATGAACCTCTGTGCTTTCTGGACCAGTCTCGCTTTTAGGATTTTAAAAGTCTGTTTGGGCCCGCTTCACACACACGTCGGGGGCTGCCGCGTAGGCTCGTACTTGGTGTTCTGCCCTTTGAGGGACGGGTGAGGCTTGATGTAAGGCCTGCTGCTGGTGAAGACGCTGGCCGCCTTCCTCCTCGTCCTCTTCTTCAGCTTCCTGCTGAACACGTTCTGCCATGACTGCAGCGTCTTTGAGGTCCAGATCCACATGCCGCTCGTGATGCCCACCACCAGCAGCATGAAGACCTTCACCATAAAGATCTCCACGGCGGGGATCGAGGCCTTCATGACGCACTCGTCCGACTCCGGCCCGCTCCCATCCACGCACTTCTGCTCCTCCGCGAGGATGCGCCAGTAGTCCATGTTGAGTCTCTCGTAGAAGTAGCAGGCGATGACGCAGGTGGCGGGGACGGTGTAGAGGACGGAGAAGACGCCGATGCGCACCATCAGCTTCTCCAGCTTGTCCGTGTTCTCCCCCTCGGTCTTCATGATCTTCCTGATGTGGAAGAGGGCCACGAAGCCGGAGAGCAGGAACGACGTGCCGATGATGAGGTAGCAGGAAAGAGGAATGAGTACAAAGCCCGTGAGAGCTTTGACGTCCATGCTGCCCACGTAGCAAACGCCCGTCAGCTCGTCGCCGGCCACCTTCCTCATCACCAGTATCATGATGGTCTTTATGGCTGGGATGGCCCACGCTGCCAGGTGGAAGTAGCTGCTGTTGGCCTCGATGGCCTCGTGGCCCCACTTCTTTCCGGCAGCAAGGAACCAAGTTAGAGTCAGGATGACCCACCAGAGGGAACTGGCCATGCCAAAATAATACAGGATGAGGAACACGATGGTGCAGCCGGTGCTCTCCAGGCCCTCCTGAATTATATACTGCACGCCATTGTCTCTGTCACAGGCTATCCTGTCGGCTCCCACAAAAAGCCGAATGAGGTAGCCCACGGAGTAAACACAGTAGGACATGGAGAGGAAGATGATCGGCCTCTCGGGGTACTTGAACCTCTGCGGGTCAATGAGGAAAGTAAGCACGGTAAAGGCACTGGAGACAAAACAGAGGATGGACCAGATGGCTATCCACACCAGGGAGAACTGCTTGTCTCCCTGACTCCAGTAAACATCCACTTTGGGGTAGCACTTTGGGGCACAAGACTGGCTCTTTTCCACAAAGTGGAACTTGCCGGGATTGCACGTCTGCTTGCTACCGCTGTCCTTAAGGTGCAGGTCCTGCCCACTCAGAGGCTGCTGCGGCCTAAAATCTGGAGGCTGAGTGTGGGACACTTTGGGGGGCTCGTCTGATCCGTTGTTGGGCGCCTCCATGCACAGGTTGTTTGGGTCATTTTTGGTCGGAAGGCGCGAACAGTCCAAAGAGTCGGGCCAGGGGAAATTAAACCTCTCCAGAATCGGGGAGCACTTCAGCTTGACCTGCTCGCACATGACCCTGCACGCCGGGATGGGGTTGGACACCTGCTCCGTGCACATGGGAGCATGTAGCGAACAAAGGAAGAACTTGAGGTGACTGTGGCATCCGAACTGGATGAGCGTTGCGAACTCCTGCAGCTTCAGCGCAGCCTCTTTCTGATCATCGTGACCCATGAGGTTTGGCATTCGAGTCATATTGTAGCCAATGTCCTTGCACATAGGGATGTTGATGTGCTGGCATCTTCCCTCTCCTGACCAGTCAGGATCTATAGAGCTGATGGAGGAGCTGCCCCTGCTCCACAGCAGCAGCAGCAGCAGCAGAGGCACCGGGATCACAGCTGAACACATTCTCCCTTCTCAGCTTGAAGAAAAATGCAGTCAACTGTTCAGTGCAACCAGGAAAAACACAAGTTTCTCTCTCTCTCTCAAAAAAAAAAAAAAAAAAAACAAAAAAAAATAGTCTGAACCGAAACAGAGCAGGTGCTGCGTAGAGAAACTTACTTAACTAACCACTGCAACATCATCCTCTCCTCAGCTCAGAGTTGCAGAGTTGAATGAAAAGAGAAATCCCGCGATGGAGAGACGGTGTTTCCTGGCTGCGAGCGCGCTGTCAGGTCCATGCTCTCTCACTTTGGCGGCTGAAGAAGCCCCCTGGTTACTTCTCTCTGACACCGTGCATGAAATTACCCCATGCGCTTAATTTTATTTTATTTTTATTTTAGTTTCCTTTCGGTTCGGTCCGCCTCCACGCTTCCTGACACTTTATCGGCATTTAGGTGCTCCTCCGCGCCTGCTGCAGTGCGATTTCGGTCCGTGAGAAACAACTTCCAAAAAAATAAAAAAATTAAAAATGAGAATAACAAGAAAAAAAGTAGTTCCAGCCCTTTGTGCGAAGCACTCTAAATTAAATAAGTGAGATAGAAAGAAAAATCCTCCGGGATAATATAAAGTGTTTCCCAAGAAACGCAGGATTTACGCTCCTCCCCGGGGCAGGCGCTCGATGCGTCTGGTGGCTGTGCTCGTCTGAGCTGGTCGGAGTCTCCGTCCCGGTCTAACCTGCCAAAAGATCCGCCTTCAAAGACAGCTGCTTTGCATAAGAAAGATGACACTGACACGCAGATTATTTTCAAATCGTGCGGAACAGCTTGTTCAGTGCAGCACTTTTCAAAGCCTCGCTGCAAACTTCCTACTCGCTCTGTTGTTTGTTCTCTGCAAGAAACTCAGTCAGTAAAATGATAAAAGAAGCGTTTTTATTCCCGGGTTTTCTTTATGTTTGTTTCGCAGAATCCCGAAATGCTGCGCAGCATGGATGCGCAGAGATTCGAAGGCGCGCCGACATTAAAGTTTAGGTGGAAACTACTAGTTTTTAATGATCCACACACAGTGCCGGATGTAAGAGGATCCAGGTCCCTGGGCTAGAGACATTTTGGGTCCCCAAACCAAACGTCTTCTTTTTTTTTCTTTCTTTTTTTTAAACTAATGTCATTTAAAAACACTTTTAACCCTTAATTAAACATATATTCTGTGTAATTTAAAAGAAAAACAAACAGATGCATTAAAGAAACAATTGCAGTAAGTATAAGTAAGCACACCCTTAAAGTGTGTTTTAACTATCTTAACTTTGCACAATTGGCTCGCAAAAGTTCTCAAAATCTATGAGACTGAAAGGACATCTATTATTTTTCACAGTCCTCTTCAGGAGGCCCCACAAATTTTCTGTCAGATTATGTTCTGAACTCTGGATAGGCCACCCAAAAACTTTCATTATGACCTCATTAATCCATTTTATTATTGACTTGAATGTATTATTGGGCTCAGTAAATAAAATGTTTATTTATCTTCACCTTTCTAGAAGACAGAAGAAGGTTTTGGGTCAAAACTGACTAGTAACTTCCTCCACCTTGACAAGACAAAAACAAAAGTCAACAAGAGGTTGAAGGTAGAAAAAAATAAAATAACTCTGGAGAATGGTGTTGCCACCACCATGTTTCACTCTTGGCATGATGTGTTATTTTTTCATACCAAACATGCTTTTTGGATGTAAACAAGCAGTTTAAGTTTGTTTAAATGTGGTTTCATAAGATTACACCACATTATCCTACAAGATTTTGAGAGATTTTATCCAGGCCTTAATGTTTTCTTTGAAAGAAAAGACTTCAGTCTTCAACCTCTCCTTCTCAGCGCAGACTTACAGAGAAAAAACACGATTCTTGTTACGCGTAGAACCAAGAAGTGCTCATTTGAAATTCCTGCAGATTCTGTGATGTTTCTGTGAGGCTCCTGAAAGCCTCCCTCACTGGTTTCCTTCTTGCGTTTTCATCAGTTTCAGAGAATTTAGAGAAACTAGAGATTTTCTGTCGTTGTTAATGGTGTTTCTGAGAAGACTAAACACGAGATCAAAATGTGCTTAGAAAATCGTTTGTGTGTGAGTATCCACATGCATCCATATAATTTATAATTTGGGATTTTTCTCTGTAAGGAATTTATTTGTTTCTCAGTCAAACTGATTTTCCATAATCATATTTTTTTAACATCAAAAAGCCTTGGCAATTCGTCAGGAGTGTGTACATTTTGGGGATCCATTATAGCTATAACACAAAATGTAAACACTGAAAAACATAAAGAAAAAAACACTACACATGAAACTGTGAGGAAACAAATAAAAAAAAAACGAAACTTGCGATGCAATCTAATTCAAAAATAGTAACCAGAACAATAAAGATCAAAATATTTGTGAATACATGTAAAATGATAAGAATGTACAATTTTTTTTATCACATTTTAGATAAATAGAACAGCAAATAAAATAAAATAAAATAAAATAAAATAAAATATTTTTGAGCATAACTAAGATCTTTTGGTATAAACAAACCTTTTCTTGGAGGCCAAAGTTCTGAAAGGCCTGCAACATAAAAGCTGAACTGACAATTAGAGGTGGAGCGTTAATGTCTTCAGCCATACAAAAAAACAAATGAAATATTGCAGGCTTTTGTGCGGCCACATGAAGCAAATACTGAAATACGTGAAACAGAAAAGGACAAGCCCATAGCATGCTACTAGATCTGCTATGGTAGAGTTGAGGGTTAGGTTTGTGTTTGTGAAACCATCGTTTTCCAACAGTTACATTTTTTTTAAACAAAATCTCAAAAATACTACATTATTCCCTATAGGGAAATTAAACGTTGTTGTAATTCACATTACTCAAGTTTCTTCAAACGGTTGTAGGCGGTGACGGCTGCGGGCAGGAAGGTTGTCCGGTAGCCGTGTGTATTGCAGTGCCTGTTTCAAAGCATCTGACTTAAGACACGTTGTTGTTGTACAGCAGTCTCATGAACAGGCTGGTCAGGACTATCTGTAATATTCTTAATTTGATTAAGAATCATTCTTAATCATTTCCAGAGATTCCAATGTTCTCACCAGAACAGAACCAGCCTTTGTTGAGCCTTTTTCAGTCGACCTAAGCTCCCTTAAGACGTACAGTCCCATCTCATAGATGGCAACCTCTACAAAAGTCCCCAAAGTTTTACATTTCATTTACAGCTATTTAATCTAATGTTTTTCTTAGTGCATGTACAGCTTCTGCTTTGGTAAACTTGTTCTGTTCTGTCTGAGGCTGCAAAGACTGCTTATACGTCGAGCTGGTTTCTTGACTCACCGAGGTGTAACAGTTCAAGCAAAAGCATTTATGCAGAAATAAGGATGTTGATAAAACCACATCCACTTTAAGGAGTCTGGGATCAGTGTGCTCTTCTCAGCATTGTCACTGCAAAATCTCAACAACACCTTGCATTCATTTCCTGCCTTGCCTTTGTTTTTTCCTTCTCCGTTTTCCAATGAGGAAAGTTCCACACGCAAACAAATAAGAAGAAATTGGCTACATTCCTTCTGAATATGTCGGCCTCAAAGCAGTGACATTGTTCTCCCAGAGAGGCAAAGCTTACATCAATAATTCAGGAATTGCTTAGCCTTTTTTTTTTTTTTTGTAAACTTTGAGATCTGTATTCTCATCAGATCTGGACACTGCCTTTGTGGCTTTGCTTAGAGGTCCACTTCTGCAATGGTGATTTATTTATACATCTGTGTATAGACGGTGTTTTTACTAATGTGATTGACTGACGAGACAGCATATATTAGAATAATGTAAAAAAAAAAAGATATTAATATGATGGCGATGAAGTAGAAGAAACAGGAGGAATTTACCCTTGATTGATGCTATCCTTATCTATATAAGGAAGTGGAATATATAACCTCTCAAGAACTTTGCTCCACTCACGCTGCAGACAACAAACGATCAACATGTGGTCACTGTTGGGGTCAGCAGATTTTCTTCCTTTATTTTGTTCCTTCAAGGAATGTCTTTACAAAATAACTGTGTGTGTCAGCTCATTTCCAGTCAGCGGGGTCTTTTCAGGGAGT
Source organism: Poecilia latipinna (assembly GCF_001443285.1). NCBI lineage: Eukaryota > Metazoa > Chordata > Actinopteri > Cyprinodontiformes > Poeciliidae > Poecilia > Poecilia latipinna. The sequence goes on along the minus strand of NW_015114425.1, from coordinate 17,025 downwards.
TTGCTGGTTTCCCCTGTGTCCACGCAGGTTTCACTGCACTTTTTGTTGTAGTGACATGTTTTTTTTTTTTTTTTACCCCTTCTTTGAAAAGTGCATGTGTATGCATCTCGGTTCATGCGTGCATGTCACTGAAATAGAGTAGGACATGAAAAAAGAATTAAAAACAGATGAGAACATATGGTCAGGAATTTAAGTCATAAAGTTTCATAGCATTGAGAATATGACGGAAATTTAAACTCCTTGATACATGGTAGTACTGTCAGTTTGATTTTAAAGTGTATTTTTCCCGCTAACAAATGCACACCGACAGAAAAAAAAAAGAAAAGAAAAAAAAAGAAAACACACTTAGGTGACAAATGTGCAGGCTTTTGAACTGGACACGGATGAAAAAAAAGACTGCAAACTCTGGTTTATCTGTACTTATGACATCACGAGGAGAACTGGAGTCAAACTGGCATTAGTAATCATAACGGCAGCAGAGCCACTTTTGAGAAATTTCAACATGGATTCTGAAACATCTGAAATGCATTTAAGATGTGATGGACTGCAAGGAGTTTACCCCTGATTGACGCTATGATGGATACAATAATCTGTGAAAATAGCAATAATTGTTTTCAGTATTTAACTGGTATAGATGCGTTTACGTTCCTGTTCAGGTTGTTCCATCTGTTGAGTTTCTTTGCATATTTTGCTCCTTGTAAGATGAATTAACGATTATCTCGCCTCAAATACTTCTGCGACTTGCCTGTACAGTGTCACTGCTTGTAGTCTGAACACATTTTACCGTAACTTACGCAAACACCTTCTGTTTTTGCTAGAGCTGAGCAATACTTCTTACCTCCGGTATTGACTGGAAGGATAGTGGCTTAGGCTGCGATGAGGGTGTGAGCATGGTTGAGTGATCATTTTTGGCGGAGTTACAAAGTGATGCAGCAGTTCTGCAGGAAATATTGTTGGAACTGGAAGAGCAACCTAACGGAAAGGACCAACCTGTTTTTTTTTTTTTTTTTTCCTAACAGCTTGGCTCAGGCTGATTGTCGAAGATATTTGATAACGTAATATAACCAGTGTAGCCTGGTCATCTTCATTTTTAAATCTGTCTGAAATCCAGGTTGATCCTTTGTTTCCTCTGCAACTTTGAAGAAGGAAAATGTTTAAAAACATACAAATAGAGACAAAAGAAGAAAGAAAGCGAGCAGACACACTAGAAGAACGGTGCTTGGTTCCCCCGTGCCTTGTGTGATGTCATCAGTGACTTGTATTTGGTACAGGGTAGTTTTCCTCCCGAGCAAATTAATTTTCCAATAAAACAAAATCGTTTAAAATCTGATCATGACATGTTGTTCTACCAATGACAAACTACATCTAAAGTGAGTTCAAGACACGCCTCGCTGGTAGCTTTAAGCCAGCGTCTTGACCATGTGAGAGTAGAATGACTGGGGAGGAAAAAAGTGTTTACGAGTCTTTCTGTCTGTCTAAAGTCTGCGCCTTTGAGATTCTCCAGACCTCTCTCATGTTACCTTGTAAAAAGTTTGTGGCTGTAAGATTCAAACCGCAGACTGGCCATGGTCTTCATCAAGAACCAAACACTGATCGCCTGTAAACAGGGGGGGCGGCGTTTACTGCATTTTTACAAGAGTCACCAAAGAGCTCTAAGAAGTATTTCAGAAATGTGTTCGGGAGAGATGAGAAACCTGGCACCAGCGTGCCTAAATGGTTTAAGCGCAGCATATCTTAGCGGTGGCACTTCAGCTGTCGGTGCTCAGCGTGTGCAGCAGGAGAATAAATATAGTGGGATGAATACAGTCATGAACACAATGCCCTTTGCCATTTGTGTGCCTCGCATTTCGCATATCCAGCTGTCAAACACTGAAGGAGGATTGATCTGGACTAAAATACATGATTTTTTTGTTGTTGTTTTTTTAAGATTCTGTTTGTTTGGATTATCCTAGTGGGTAATTATTAATGAAATGCAAACATGATGGGAAAAAAAACAAAAAATGTCAGTCCAGATGCAGTTCGGCCGGCATATTGTGGCCCCATCACAAAGATAACAGCTGAAATGCCTGGCCCGTCCCTCCCACTGCACTAGAGTTTCATTATGGCTGACATGTAGGAGTAGGACAAAAAAGACATGGCAGCTTTGATTTGAAAAGGACAAACGTAACATCCATCTCCTTCACAGAGCTGAGGTCAGTTCCCTTCTAATGTTCAGAAAACGCACGTCTGGCATGTAACAAAGCAAAAAAAAAAAAAAAAAAAAAAAAAAAATATCTTTCCCCATTTTCGCTGTTTTTTTGGGTAATAAAACAGAAAAAAAAAAATTTTCACAAAGTCT
>NW_015114425.1:10788-11511 GCF_001443285.1 Poecilia latipinna | reverse complement strand
CTTAGTTTCAAAAAACCCCCCGTCTGGCATGAAAAAAAGAAAAAAAAAAAAAAAAAAAAAAAAAAACTATCTGTCCTCATTATCGCTGTCTTTTGGTGTAATAAAGCAGACAAGATACAATTGTCACAGAGTCTAATAAGAACACACAGCCTTCTTGCTTGCTGTAATTCATCGCCTTTGTTCTGATCTCATTCCTGTCTTTCCTCCAGCCTGCCTTCCTTTCATGACTGTTTTGCCAGTCATGATGATATCGCTTTGATAATGAGGGTGGAGGGAAAAAAAAGAAAAGAAAAAAAAGAGGAGGAATCAGACATGTCCAGCCTTTTGCATCTACATACAGTCTCAGCGTCCTCCGCCTTTTCCTTTTTATGATTCCCCCCCCCCAACACTTTTTTCCAACACATTTTTTTGTGCATATACCCCCCTTCCCCACCTATAGCTTATTCTCATTTTCTACATATATGAAACACACACACTTTTTCTTTGCACACGCTGCAACTTTATCTCATCTGTGCAAGCACAACAGTGCGATGAAGGAAAGCAGTGTGGCTCCATCTCTGAGAAATCAGCAACTGTGAGATAATTCTGTAACTAATAAAGTGAAAGGGAGGGCCCTTTGATGGCTGAAGCTGAAAAGATATTTTATTATTTTTGTGTGTGTGTGCGGATGTGTGTGGGTGTGTGTGTGTGTGGGTGTGTGTGTGTGTGTGTGTGTGTGTGTGT
>NW_015114425.1:0-7227 GCF_001443285.1 Poecilia latipinna | reverse complement strand
GGGTGGGGGGGGGGGGAATTTAAGATGTGTGATTGTATGGAGCTCACTCGCTCCCCTGCTGCTAGGCTCTGGCTGGAAGCTGGCCCCCCTCTGGCTAATGTTATGGAGAATCGGAGGAATTTTATGGCTGTCTTTTCCCTCAGCCCTCTTTTTTTCTTTTGTTCCCCTTTGAAGAATGACTTTAGACATTTTATTTACATATTTAACCACGGATGAAAGAAATGAAGGGTGAGGAAGCAAAGCTCCTTCGATTCTTAAGGGAATTTTGATCAGTGAAATAAAATGAGTTGAAGGTAATCTTTTTTTTTTTCTTTTTTCTTGTTGTTTGCCCGGCCTGAAATTAAGATCAAACACGTCACTGCGATGGTGACATTTTTTGAACATTTTTTTCAAAAGTGAAGCCGTCGAGCTCTTTCATGTGGAAACTCGATAAGCTCACGCCAGCCCGGCATCACAGAGGGCTGGGCTGTTCGTATTTCTGCTAATTGCTGTGCTGCGCAGATGACTCGCTCGCTGCTGCTCCAACATGTGAGGTATGCTACAGGCAAAGATGTGGAGGGGATGGGGGTAGAGGGGGGAGGGGACGTTTCAGACATGTTTGGCATTGTTGCCGGTGTTGAAAGGGCATGTTGATTAAACGTACGGGTGGGGTAGGTCTATAATCTTCTTAACCATGGCCCTCCTCTGCTCTTTCACAGGCCACAATGAGAAGAAACAACACACTCAGCTGGAGGTGAGACTATTTGTCCACATGCCCTGCACATTGTTCGGGGATCCTGTTCTTCCTCCCGCTCGCATGCACTCGGCGTTTAGCTCAGACGGGTCCTACTTATCAACATTATTTGGTATTTTTCACCCCCCCATCCCCCACTCTGTTGGTTATTCGGCAGTAGGAAGAGGCTGCTGCCATAAAACAAATGCGATATGTCTTCCAACAACGTTCGTGAACTGTCAACATTTTTTTCCCCCAGTTCTTTTTTTTTTTTTTTTTCAATATTAAAACCACAAACTTCAATGAGTGTGATCGGAAACTTCAACAAACCAACGCAGAGAAGTGGAAAAGATGCATGGTTTTTATTTCTTTTTGTTTTCAAATAGAGCTATAAATTGCATTTGTAATCAACCCCATTTAATTGGATACCCCCAAACAGAATGTCAACTTCAGCAGTAATTTACTTCCTACTGGCATAATGGTGTGTTGATTTTTTGGCTCCAGTGGCCTTTATTTGAAAGCAGCTTGACAGGAAATGAGGTAATGAGAGAGGAGGAAGACATGTGACAAATGTCACCAGGCTGGGAATCGAGCCTGCAGCTACTGGCACAAAGGCTAGGGCCTCCATATGTGGGTTGTGCTGCGCCACCACAGCACCCCTGCATAATGGTGTGTTTAATTGATATTAGAAGTCAGAGCTCAGTTTTTGGGATGTAGCTCATAAGAAAACTTGTGGAATTTGCTACAGTGCAATAATTTATATTGTGTATTTTATGTGGCAAAACCATGAAATAATATAAACCCAAACAGAGGTTGTACAGTGCTATAGTCAAGCCCAAACTTATTCATACATTCTGACAGATTCAGATTTAAAATTATTTTTAATTTAACCCAGAAATTCTTCTAATTACGTTTTATATATATATATATATATATATATATATATATATAAAAAGGTATGTCCCAAGTTATTTATACTTCTCTTAATAGGCAATAGGAAAATCTTTTTGGGCCTTACAGCAAACAGAACCTTCTTATAACTGTGGACCAACTTTCTGCTGGCGCTGATGATTTGTCGTTGGTGATGAGCTCCACCGCTCTGAGGTCTCCTCACCTCTACCTCTAGCTTCTCTCACAGATTCTTTGCCAAGTAAAGCTGGGATGAGTCTCTCCAAAAGTAATAACGCTATGCTTCGTGTCAGAAGAAACGTGTTGGTAAAACTTAAATATCGGTGCCACTGGTTCAATAAGATGCATTAAGTTATATAAATTGTAATAAAAAGTTCATACTTGCAAGCTTCATTTTTTTTTAAATCAGGAACTCAAGACTGATGTGGGACCTCCCAACTATACAAGCTGGAACTTTGACTTCAGGAAGTACTCTTGTTGAATTTCCAACTGGGATTTGCAACTTCCAAAGACACTAAACCTTTAATACAGCTGTTCTGTGAAAGTCCGTTAAGTCTTCGCAAGAACGCTGGCGAGTCAAAAACATTAAAAACACCAACAAACACTGAAAAAAACAAAACACTGAAGTCTGTCGGCACAATGTGGCAAAACGCTTAACAAATTTCTTAAGTTTTACAATGAGTTGTCTATTCAAAACTCATTGCCAGAAGTAGCAAACAGCAATAAACGCAATAAAACCGAGACTTGAATAGCAAAGGCATTATTTGCATCATTTATAAAGACAGATCAGTCGCACAGCAAACGTTATTTGTTCATCGGGCTTCAAAATGAGGCAGCAGTGTCGAACGTTTGAGGAAATGCAAATAAACAAAACGACCCATAACTGAAGAGTCCTGCTGACATTAAAGCTCACCATTATTCCTTTCTCATATAGTTTGAACGGTTCAGTAGAGTCATGTATGAATCCTCGTTTTTATTTTATTTTTTTTGTGGTGTACAGCATTGCATCAGTTGTTTGTTTCCCCCCACGATAAGAGCATGTCAATTCATTATTGTGAACTTTTCAAGTGTTTATGGACTATATCAGTGTAATTACTAGCTTGGAGGACTTTTATATGAGTGTTGACCAATCTGCAATAAACAGACGTGCAATGAATTTAGTTTGTTATGAGGCTCAATAACATCTGCGCAATGGCATGCTTTGAAACAGCAATATTAGTTTAGTGCGGTGTTCTTACATCATACTCTTTTATGTGCTGCTTGGTTAACAGGGAAGGAAGAGAGGAAGAGAGGAGGAAGTAATGGAAGAGGAGGAAAAGGGGCAGGGAGGGAAGGGGAGGGGGGCTGGGAGTCCGTTAGATGAAGCAATGAACCAAAACTGTTTCTGTCAGCTGTTTGCAAAATCAAGTTTAGCTGAAGAAAGTCCGACGGTGTCTGTGCAAGAGCGGTCTGCTTTTTCTGGAAACGTTTTTTCTTTTTTACATTACAGCTTTTTAGGAGAAAGAAATCTTGCCTGTATCACTGAAGGACACCGATATTATTACCCCAGGTCCTTGTGGGGGCACTTGAGTGTGAATTGCTAATCAGGAAGGCCTTCTCTGGTCTAATCCCTCTTTGAGTGGCCGGCCCGGAATCAGCGCGTCTGGGGAGACTCCCCACTGCTTCTGGCTCTGGAGGCTCCATTCAGCAGCGCGGCCCTCCTGTCCCATTCCCACAGTCCTGTCACACTGTGCAGCACGGCCGTGCATCTGCACACACAGACGCACACGCACACGCAGACACGCACACACACCAACACAACGCCTGTCCTCCTCTAACCAAATTAGATTAGACCCTTCCCTTTCTCCCCAGCAAGGCGCTGGTCTTTTCTCTGCCTGGTCATTTATCCTACAACCCCTCCACCACACAACCCCCCCGCTTTTGTCTCAGCTTTAGAAAAGAGAAACAAATTCCCAAACAACTCCTCTCAAGAGAATGCTCCGTACTTCCTCTTCGTTTTTTTTTTTTTTTTTTTTTTTTTTTTTTTTTTTTTTTTTTTAGTTAAAGTACGAGGAAGAGGGCAGACATCTTTAGCGGACCTGAGGTGACGCCACAACACCGCCGTCCTCTTTGGTGTGTCAGGCTCTAATGGGGTGTGTAGGGTTGAAGGGGAGAGAGATTTGGCGCAGTGAGATCCACGCCAGCTGTGAGTCGCATCAACCCATTGCGCCACGACGTAACCGAGAGGTTTCCCGACGGCGGCTCCCCCCCCGTCTCCACCTCGCTAACGCCGTCCAACATTTTCATGCGCTTTCCCTTAAATCCTCCCGGAAGTAAACAAAAAAGTCGATTTAGCCGGAAAAACCATCTGCACGAAATGTAACAGAGTCCTCTAGTAGTAGTTGCTTTGATTTCTTATGTCTTTATTCCCTGTAAACCAGTAATGGACAGTGACGCACATAGGCAAAAATAAAGGCCCCTGCAGTTGAAAGGGTCTTTCATAAGAAAGCCCTGGTGGAAGCTTATTCCTCCTGGTTCAATGTGCAGCCAAAGCTATCCCAAAAGCCGCAAATTGAGATCAAAGCGAAATTAAAGCTGACTCGTTCAAAGCAAGATAAAAATGTGTGAGCCTGCAGCGATATTTTCTCTATTGATTTCCTTCTTTGCTTCGCACTCCATGGGACTGCGCTGGCTGTGCTGTGCTCAGCGGCAGCGTCGGAGACTTGAAGGCTGCTGCAGGGGGAGAAAGGAAATGACTATCGATACAGACGGAAAAACACTGTCGTAATGATCGGGAATAAACAGATCTCTCAAAGCGTTCCGAGATCTGAGAGATTGGTCAGTGCTTTGTCGCCGTCCAAATCCGCTTCCACGTTTCACAGACGCAGAGGAGAATAATGAGAGCTTCTAATGGTCAGTGTGCGAGAGTGGCAGTGACGACCGAACATGTGAGCGGCGTCGACTTGTGCCGAGTTGGCCTTGATCTTTTTGGATGTAGAAAGGCATGCAGAGCAGATCTATTTTTTCTTCTTCTTCTTTTGCTTATTCATCCCATACAAAAGCCTCTTTTGTTTTTTTGTTCTTTTTGTTTTTTTTTTGTTTTTTTTTTTTTTGCAAAGGAGGGCTCGAGAAACATTTCTAACATTTATGTGGATTTGTATGAATGCTTTTGTTTTTTGCACGAATGCTTTTAAGCTGCTGTCATGCTGTTTTCTTGCCGTGTATGCTGCCAAATTGAAAAAGGCGCGTTTTTAGTGTCTAAAGAAGACGAATAACGTGAGATGTTGTGGAACATCAAGTCCCATGACGTCTTTGAAGTGTATGTTTGGTTTTTCCACTCACTCTTGGTTCTGAATAGTGTGTTTGTATCAGGATCAAGACTGATAAATTTACAGTATTACTCACCTTTCACATGATGGTATGGGGTCACATAATTGCACCTGGCAGCAACTGGGCAGCCCTTCAGTGAATTAGGTCATATTTCAATTAAAATTCAATTCAGTTTAAAAATACTTTACTTATCCTAAAGGGAAATTAAATGTTGTCGTTGCTCAAATCATCCAAGTATCATCAAAACGTTGTTGAGGATGGTGATGCTGTGGGCAGGAAGGATCTGGTAGAGGTCAGTCTCGCAGCAAATCTTAATATGCCTCTGACTGAAGACTGCTGAGCTGACAGTAACCAACTGGTTACAGGACGAACTCTTACCATTGGAGCCACTTGCACACGTCCTGTATGATGGCAGTTGTTGTCAAGCACTGCCGATCCACCTCACTTGCTTTTGCCACTCCTCTTTAAATCTCTGTAACTGTGGTTAAAACCCGGACAGCGAAACATTGGATTTGATCCTTGCTCATTGTGATCGATGTAGCAGGTGGTTTGAACTTCCTCCTTCTCTCTCTGCAAAAGAATATAAAATGTCTGAGTGAGATTACAAGTCTTCCTGACATGCTCAAGTTACAGCGGAGATAAATAACATTAGCAGGCGGCCTCAGTTGCTTCAAGTTGGACTTGGCATTGGATTTAAGTTGTGACTGTATTGTTTTACCCAAACCAGCCGCCAACTGATGCAAGAGCAGGTTTATATAAGTTTACTCCCTGAACGACTATCGCACAGCATTTTTATTGTGAAAACAACAAAAATTTTCTTTTCAATGAAGTTTTGCGAAATGTTTGACCCGCAGTAGAGGGGCTCCGACCATTTTTATTTGTTTTTCAGAACAGACACACACACACACACACACACACACACACACACAAATCTGGAACAGATAAAAGTTTTCTCACAGTGTCAAATTGGAAATATGTCTCTCAAATAAGGGAGGACTCACCTCAACGTGATGCTCCAATAATAACAAAATGGCTAGCAACATGTCATTGTCACTTGAGCCCAAATGACGGTAATTATAGGTAATTTAGCATTCCTCCATTTGTGCTGCAGGTTGTCGGTGAGGTGCAGAGGGACAAACTAAGGTGCATGTTTGAAGTTTTGCGAGTTACCGACACGCATTGCAACGAAACATAACAGCTCTGAATACCAGACAAAAGCTTAGCACATGGACCCACTGTGCTAGCTGTCAGCTGTCATCCTGGTGTAATTCTCCTCACACAGTCTTGTATTCGTTTTGCTGTTTTTTTAAACAGCAGATTAATGTAGCTCAGAGAGACAAAGTATAACATTTCAGCAGCTCTCGTGGATCTGTGCTGCTGCCTTCACCTTTTTTTTGTTGTTTTGTTTTGAGGTGTAACACCTGGGCAAACTGCAAGAGACATGAATCACGCTGAGGAAAATGTCTTTTAATCTGGTTCAGATTTTGTTTCATAGCTGTAAGCAGTCTTACCTCATCTGTGAAGCTTCCTTCTCAGACAGAGGCGTTGCTGTATCTGTAGGCATTCCTCAGGCTCAAATATCAAAACAGCACTAAATCATCTGTCAGTCGCCTTTTTCTGAATGTGGATGTTACTGCCGCTTGATGAAGCACGCTGTCCTTTTTTTTTTTTTTTTCCACTGAGAGAAGTTAACATTTGAATGTAGTTTTGTATCCTAATAAGAATTTTTTAAAAAGTGTTTACAGTGTCTTACGAATGTAATCATGCTCTTTGAACGTTTTCACGTTACAACAGAAAACTTTGTTTTTTTTTTGTTTTTTTTTCACTGAGATCACAGACCAATAGGCCAATACAACACAGTTGATAGTTTCACAGGGGAAGAAAAAGGATGATTGGTTTTCAAAGGTATGATGCACATATGTTTCCTCCCATGAGTCGATATTCTCATAATCTTTTGCTATGTTTATGTCGTAAAATCCTTAATGGTAGGTTCCTATCAGCTTTATACATCTAAAAACTGACGTTTTTCATTGTCTCCTTTTCGAAATAGCTCAATCTCAGTCAGATTAAACCAGGTGTGTCCAGTTCCAGTCCAGTATGTTTTGTTTGACAAAACATATATTTTAGGTGTTTGATTGAGCTAGTAGACAAACACTTAAAATATGTGAGACACTAGCCTGTGAAGACAGACTGCGGACACCAGTGGATGATGTGGATGATGTCTGTGAACAGGAGCGCCGTATGGGGGGGAAAGTTAGGACAATTACAAGGACCCCTGACCAACAGGGGGCCCTCCA
>NW_015114424.1:294564-322598 GCF_001443285.1 Poecilia latipinna | reverse complement strand
ATATTTTTCCACTCTGATTGGCTGCTGTTAGACCTACCAATTTTAACTTGAATGTTCATTGCATTTTTTGTAAACACCTGTGAAAATTTCTATTCCCATTACTTTTTTGTTCTCTGGGAAATAATTTTTGATGATAAATACAGAAATGATCATAAAAATCAAAACATCTACAATAGTGACGATAATAATGATAAAATAATGGTCAGTGCAAAGTAGCCTGCAAATTCTTTGGTGGGGGGCGGTGAGGGAACTGGATAAAGGCTAGGGGGGCGCTGGCCCAAAAAAGGTTGAGAAACACTGGTTTAAATGAAATCAAAACATGCTTAAGCAAGGCATCAGTTTAGGCGTTTGTTGACTTCTGCAACCGCCTTATTGCACCCTTTTTTGGGTTTTATCTATATTCTCTTGCTGATTGATTTTTCTTTAATTACATAGGATAAATGTCACATTGTACATGGACAAGTTTTTAAATTATGACATCCATTTTTACATCACAAAAACCATTTAAAAAACATTTCAATAGGGTTTCATACGCCCTTATTAGCCTCTGTACCAACTAATTTATCTTCATAGAGTAATGACTTCCTGAAGGCGGAGTTTCAAAAAGAGCAGGAGCTTTTAAAGAGACAAATTCCTTATTTCAAGGCGTTAAGTTACAAAGTCAAATTGCTTTCAAGTCATGTTTAATATGACATTTGTAACAACCGGAATTAATATGGTTACTTGATTGTGCCTGGAAAATTCATAATACTACCTCTTTAATGCATGGTTATGGTCTGATTTTAGCATGTCATTGATAGGCACATGTGTTTTTGACCCTTATCCTCTACCTCATCCTGCAGCTGTGCGCACTTTCACACCTGCAAGTACTTTACACCTTTTTGTTAGGAATTCACAAAAAGTTCCACTCTGAGACAAGGTTTCAAAAAGTGCTGGTGTCAGAGACTCCAATCACTGGTGTCATATAAATGTGCGACTGGATCGCAACAAAAACGTTACGTGTTCACTGAAAACCAGGTCAGAGGAAACAGGGCTTCAGATCACTCCACCACCTTCTCTGGCATCTCATTAGAAAAACTTTAAGAAAAGAGGAACAGAATGAGAACATTTATCAGTATAGGTTGATCCTGGATCCCACCCATTCCTAGTGTAATGTCTCCATTTTTATTGTTTGAATTATAGCTTAGGATGATCATTTTTATCATGCAAAACTCAATATTTTCTAGAGTGTAAGTGTATACAGTTAGTTGTTGACTATTTTCAGACTTGCATTGCAGTATCTATGACTGACTTGGCCACTGGCATCAGTATGTGTCCCAAATTAGTGTCATTTAGATCAAAACGTCTACAGCTGTAGCTGCACTGTTTGGAGGGCCATCAAAGTAAACATGAGTTTAGCTTAGAAAAGACATTAACACTAAGTGCTGAAATTTATGAAAACCGCAGTTGCAAAGATTGGTTCTGTAATGGCGCTGTGGGACGCTGCAACAAGCCGCAAACTGCTAATTTGTTTTACATCACTCTTAACCTATACAAAGAAAGGATAGCTAGGATTAATTTATTTATACAAAATGATAGAATTGCTTGTTAAAACTATTCTGCATTTTGAAAAGCCATTTACTGTAAAGTGTGGTAGGATGATAATTGTCTGAGCTTCAGTGGGCGTGACACATTGGTCCACACCTTACAGCTTTTGAATACTTTTAAAGTGGATTGAAAATGCAGTATAATCAAGATCTAACCACAACAACAATAGAGATGTCTTCAGAGGTCCTTTAGGGTGAATAAATTCTCTGTGTAATCATCAGTCATCTCCAATCAGTTGTTTTCAAAGTGAAGTGCAGCAGTATGACACTTAAACTCATACATTTTATATATTGATTTATTTAATTGATTCTAGTTAAGGTCCTGTTACTCTGGTCAATAGAGTGACTTCAGTTGTCTTCCAATCAAGTTGTTTTTGTTTAACAAAACAAAACCTAACAATCAAACATATATTTACCCATGTATGTATGCACATGTGTACACAACTACAGTTTATATGAAACACAAACACTTAGGTAATGGCAGGGTTTTTCTCTGTGTTCAGTGTATTCTTTATCACCCCTCACATTCCTTTAACTCCCTGAGAAATGTCTGCTTCTATCTAAACAGTCTTAAAAAATAAAAAAAAATCTCTCTAAATATGACCACTTGTTATTGTAAATGTGATGGAAAACTTGAACCAATCCAACCAAGCCACATTTTCTGCATCTATGTTTAGGTTAGAGTGGACTGGACATATAACCATAAAAAAGTTTAATTTAAATCAACACCAGCATTCCTGGGTATAATGTGTTTGGGGGGTTGACAAAGCAACAACAACAACAACAACAATAATAATAATAATAATAATAATAATAATAAAAAAGGCCCATAAGTCTTCACGCTTATGTTGATGTGTTACCAAACTTACTGTTTATTTTCCCATGGCAACCTATTAATTCTTTCGGAGCAGCACAGTCTTGGGCACTTGATACTTAGTATTTCTATGGCTGTAGCTCTGTAGCTTGATCAAAGCGGTCCAGGGGCCTGGGTTTCAAATCCTCCAAAGACCATTTTGGCTACTCTTTGTTTAGCCCATTGGCATTCTGACCCCATGCTTCTAAGACTTTGAACTCACAGCTCAGAAAAGCCATATTGCTTCTTTAAACACATTATCTGTGGGCTCGGTTTTAAGAATATCACTAATCATCTTAAGGTTTTAGTGCAGTGTGGCGATATAGTCAAAGCTTTGGGCCCCATTTACTTGTTTGAGCACTGTTAAGAATTTGTGAAAAGTAAACTATGTTTTTATGCCAGCAGATGGATTGTAAGTTTATTCATTTGTGAATAATATATTTCCTGACATATGCTATTGTGTAATGATGATTAGTGATGAGAAATACATGTGAAGTGCTACCTGAGAGGGTACAACTACAAGAAAGTGTAGGCATATGGACATAATAAGGTACACATTGGGATTTTATTGCACAATCAGTTCTGTTACCTTCAGTTGGGATTTTATAGTACAATAAAGAATATATTACCTTCTTCAGTTGTTATGAAAATGCTGTATATATGAAGCGTGACTTAAAAAAAAATTGTCTTTGCAATTTAATGCCTTAAAATTGGGCCTCTGTCTCTTTAAGAAGGTTTTGCTCTTTCTGACCTTCAGCATGTGATCACAACAATGTTTCTCCATTAAGCAACAACAGTCTTAGCAGTGATTCACTTGCTAAGGTTGCAACCTACAACTGTAGGTTGTGCTACATCTCAGTAGCCTCACTTATCACCAAGGTGTGAAGTGGTGGAAAATTGTATGAATTCATTTTTTCAAGTATTATATTTAATAAATAAACTTCAAATAAAATTATCTTCTGAACAGTAGACAATACAATTGAATAGAACAAAAACTTACCATGCTTGCTTTTAAAATTTTGTATTTACTTTGCATATTTATTTTTTACAAACACAATTTTTAATTAATGAAGTATATTTCACTGTTTGTTTGGTCTTTGAATTTAACCACTCAAAATTCTGCGAAAAATCATTTCGCTTTAATGAAAACTTTACATTCTGTATATTTTTCTTAGCACCACATAACATTTTTAGGGTATTTTGCACTTATTTTTGTTAATTGCTGTAGAGCCTGCTTCCCCAATCGGCTCCTTAAGGACCTGTGACAGGTGTGGACCTGTATAGTTGTGAAATATTGGCTGATATTCCACCGTCCAGTTTTCATTACACTGGATGATGACTTAAGCTTACTTTTGTAGGAAACAAAAAAACACTTTGCATTTCAAGCAAAGAATAATTTTCAAATTAGAAGCTGTATTTAAGAATAGAGTTCCAAGTACCATTTAAATCATGCTAGTTGAGATCTACAAAAGAGTTGGATATCCAGCTCTGCCTTATACATTAACATAACGAGTTTGGATGTTTCCCTGCAACTATTGCACTGTTAAAAACTATTTGTTTTTAATCAAAACTCATACAAAATGACTGCTACCATTAATAGAAATGTCAAATGTTTGTTAGGCAAACTCTTGAGTTCTCTTGCAGAGTTTCAAATAGGTTTCCAAGCAGATTTGCAATGTGAGACTGCAAATTGCTTTAAGTGATATTAAGTAGCTTTTAAGTGACAATCGCCTTGAGCAGTGTTGGGAAATGTCAGAAATGCAGATTTTACACACAGAATATCCAACACTTTAAGGAAATTCATCAGACATATCAAGGTTGTGTGTATGTTTTTTTTTTATTTTTTTTAATTATAATTTCATTATTTGAGGCCAGAAGTCATATTGTTGTAATAATAAGCTTATTCTACTTATGGTAGACAGTGGGAATGTTGAATATGTGGCCAAAACGCTGAATTAGAATCTTTGATTTGTCACATTATATTAAACCATAAACTCTAACAATAGATACCCTTTGATAAAACCTCTGAAAGCAGGTAGACGTAGCATGCTTTTATAGGTTTAATTTAAAAAAAGAATCCATATACACTGTAGGCTAATGAAAAGTACACCTCAATACAGGCAAGTGTGTTTCTTCCCTTCTGGTCCACTCACACACCCTCAGTTGCTTTTGTCCCTTTGATGAAGATTTCACACCTTGAATTATACTGACTTTATCTGGAAATATTTTAGCTGCATTTTTCTTCTCTAAATGGAGATGAAGATAAAGAAGGAGAAGGTAAAACCACATCCTGTTGTGTGAATCCTAGAGAAGGCCTTGAACCCTGCCATTCATCCCTTTCACTTCATCAGCTGAGCCTAATTGCAAGAGAGGACAGGATACCCAGGGCCCAATTGTTCTTTATCCTCTTTGGAGCCTCTGAGGCATGAAAAGCAAAAGGCCTGCTTTTGATCTTTTTTTTTGTTAGTTTTTTTTTTTTTTTCTGTTATCCTCTACCACCCTTTCCCTTGGAATGAGACGCTCCTTTCACACTGTGTCCTCTTCTTCATCCACGCAAAATAATTATCAAGCTCTGCCTCATCAAATAATGGTGGATATTGGAGGTCGTGATGGGGAGGGCCAGAGGTCCGCTGGGTGGCCCGAGGACGGGGCGAAGCTTCCATCTAATCTTAGAGGCAGGCTCCTTAGCCTTGGCTACCTTTATATACCTTGACCTCGGTTTTCGTTTGTCTGTCCTAATGAGACCCTCTCATGCAGCCGAGGCAATAGAGGTCTTGCAATGGCAGGGTTGGGAGGCCAAAGTACAATGAGACACAGGGCTGTTGTGAGACAAGGGCACATCTGTGCTATCTTATTAAGCCTTGGAAAGGAGCTCATGCGTTTCAACGGTCCATAGGCGCTGAGAACAGATTTGTTGACACCTACTTGTCCTTTGTGGTCAACACCTTTCTCTGAGAAGCCAGGCACACCCAAGTTCTTACTGGACATCATTCTTGGTGGAGCATTTAGTTTGGAAAGTGTTTAACTTGCTTTGGGTGACCAAAATGAAAACAGCTTGAAAGAATAAAAAAAAAAAAACAATTTAGTGTTCCAGTTTGTTTTAGTAAAAGCTTCCATATTTGATTTCCTTGTGCTTATGGTTACTTTTTTTCTTTCTTTTCTTGCACTTATAGATTTCCCATTACCTATGTGCAGGAATTTGTACAAATGCGAAAATTAAAATACAAACTGAAACCCCTGCTGGCAAGAAGTACACTGCAAGAAAACAATAAATCGGAAAAAAAGCAAACCTTTCTACGTATCAAAAAACAAAACAAAAGGGACAGCAGGAAATGCTATAAGTAGAGCAAAATGACAAACAAAAACACAAGTAGGCAAACAAAAACCTTTAAGCAATCATGTTAAGCACGCCCAACATCTGAGTGCTGTGTGAGAACAAAGCAGGGCCCCTGTCAGCGCATCGATCCACTCCTGAAGGCATACATCCACAGCTCTCTGATTGCTCCCTACCTCTTGCGCCTTTTCTCCCCCACGCCTCTAACTCTCTGCTCTGGCTCCTCTCTGAGAGTGTGTGTATTGATCTGGCCTACTTCGCTGGAGTTAACTCACTGATAAAATCTGACCAAAGGCTTCCAGTGGCCTGAAAGAGTTTGGAGAGTTGGTGAGAGAAGGATGATTAGAAAACAGAAACCCATAAACATTTATATTAAAACTAGTTTTTTTTTTTATAACAATGTTTGATATAAGATATGTATTATTTCACTGAATGGTCAGATTTTGCTTTTTACTCTTACTTTTTTTAGTATCTCTATAGACCACTGATTTAAATTTAGGCAATCTAACAACTCAGTTCAGAATATTTTTGATTTGATAATACAGCAACTTTATATTTCAATATAGAGTGGGAAAGAACTGAAAACACTGGTCTTACCCTTACAAATTGCAATATGCTCTTTGGGACATTTTTTTTTTTACCTCATGCAAACTGCTCTACCCAGATTACAAATTTATTTTATTCATTGAGTTTCTTTTTGTGTTTATTTGTGACATGATCATTAAGTACTTAACTCTATGTAAATTTGGAGATTTTGGAGTTTCTTATATAGTAAAAGGTTCAATAATTTATCCTCACAACTTTATTCTCTGCACAGTAATATTTATATATAAAAAAAAAATAATGCTGGCGTTTCGGTACACAGCTTTTTTAAAACGATTTTCTTTTATTTTCTGTTTTGCAATCAAAGTTTGTCATTTTCAGTTTCTATTTCACACAGATATTTTGTTGACAGGAGCTTTACTGTGAATATATTATGCAGAATTGTGTTTGAGATGCTGTAAGAAGCCACACTAATCATTTGTTAATTTGTCACCGCAATCGAGAAACTTTTAAGTAATTCACTGTAATGCAGCACATTATTCTCCGTCAGTGCTGCCAGCTCAATTTATAGACTACAAAATTATTGATATCACACTAGCAGGATGTTTTTTTGTAAAAGCCATATTTCTTTATTGACTTGACCCCTGCTGATTAGAATATCAGCAGGGGGTACCAACAGCTCCGTCTGTGTTTTTATTCAGTCATAAATCCTCTGTGATGAAATGGATCAAAATACAGGATGAGCAAATATCACACTTTCGGAAAGAAATACAGAATTTATCGTGTGTGCACTTCATTTAAGATCTGAAAAACTGTTTATCATGTTCCTCAAGAAAGCTTATAAATGATCTGAAGAATCCTGCGACTCATGTTTGTGTGTCAGTACGTGTAATTGCGTCTCCAGAGTGTGATTACATTGTATGTCGGTTTGTGTATATTTTTGCAAGTGTGTTGTGCTGTCATGTTTGTAGCATTCCATGTGGGAGGGTCTGTTGATAAGTAAGCCATCTGTAGTGTTCCGCCGAACGACATGTTGTAAAGCGTGATTCGAGAGTGTGGAGAGACTTGACTTGACAAATCTTGGCACATAATGAGACAGAAGGGAGTAAAGGCAGAAGTCTGTCCAGAGATAAACAATTAGATTTGTCCCTGAGGTAAAGGCCATGCAATGCAAGGACTCTCAGACTAACAAAATCAATATGGCTTCCAGTAAGAACACTCAGGGGTAGAGTGATGAAGAGGTTATCATTCATTTCTCAGATTAGAACACACATGCACAAAGAAGACCAGTCTCAAATTTAAAAATCAATACGAAGACCAGAATGAGAGCTGCTTGTCAGTGATGTATATATTCAGAAGTATGTGTCTGCTGCTCAGCTCTGTTAGATTGGATCGGCGTACAGAGATGTGATAACATGGACCATCAGGGATGCTGAACTGAGCTAGTCAAGCCAGGTTTCATCAGCAGCCAATTGTGCGTGGAGCTTAAAGGAGACAGCATTTGGGAATGATATTTTCACACCCGCAGATAAAAAGCATAACAGAGCATGAGCCATAGATGGAGTGGGCAGTCCCTGCGCGTTGCATCCCCTCTTAGGCCCTGCCCAGACTTGTAGGACTAATCTAACATCCCACTACTGTTCCCAACAGGCCTCACAAGGGCAGCACTGCCATGGCAAGGAGGGCTGGTCCAACCGCTGTTGTGCCTGCGCCGACAAAAAAGAAAAGGAAAAAAAAAAAAAAATAGACTGAATGGTCTTGGGGCTGTGAGTGGGGGCAATCGTGACTTGTGCAACTGCTGTTAGGCAGGGACATCTCCTCGGAGACGCCAAGTCGCTGACCATGAAGGTGTGAGGCTGAGGCGCGGCCAGCCTGTCGCCTCATCTCCATGGAGACAGAGTCAAGGCACCCCAGTGGGCTTGTCTCTGCTGTGGCCTGGAGCAGCAGGATCACTCGGGGATGCGGCCTGGCCATCACCTGGGATTCAGGGGAGCAGGAGGCACAACTCCGATGACCTTAAACAACCTGCCAGTCTGTCATTGTGGTCTGGGGAATAACATGAAGAAAAAAAGGAAAACAGCTAGTGATTTGTGTTGAGACACTGTTCACTCGACCATTGTAGTTTTGGAAGAGTCTCTTTGTTCCATTGGGAAGTAAAAAGACATAGTTTGACAGCATAACCTGACCTGAAGCTCAAATGTTCTTTTTCCATTTTCATTTGTTTATCCCAATATAGTAGCAATATAATTTTAGGCCTATTAGAACTAGATTTTATATTTTTATAGTTTTTCTAAATATTTCAATTTAAGCAAAATGTGTTTCAACACAGCTGATATTCAGGACTAACAATGTACTGAAATGTATTACTGTTTTATTTTTTTATTGTATAATGCACTGTGTCACTGTCTTCCACAATAAGAGCAGGAAGCCAGCTAGTGCCCCACCTCGCATAGCTTACATGAATGGCAGGAAATGATGCTGTCCCCTTTGTCTCTGGAGTAAACACTTAAATGATGGCGGAGGCAGACACGAGCAGTACAGCAGGAAAAAAGTGCAGAGGCGGATGCTAATGTTGTTACAGCTGAGAAAAACGCCATGGCAGAGGGTAGCATAATTGACAGAAATAACTTCTGTGTGTTTCATCTCTATTCTGTAATAATTTTCACCAGCCAATGCTCCCTCATAAAGCTATTTTAAGGCTAACGGATATTAGAGCTACATCTGTGGCTAGGAAACTGACAGAAAACAGATGGATGCTGCTTCTGTCTACTACGCTTGCTTTTAGGTTAAACTCCACTGTAATGTTGTTTGTTCATTACGATGGACGCAAATGTGCCGAAGATGTGAAAACTGACCTGCTGTCAATAGGAAGTTGGTTGATTCATTTATTTTATTCCTTCCAACTGAAGCTGTAGTCACTGCTAGAATACGGATTTTTGTGTCTACCTTTCCATGTTTAATCTAATTTATTTATTTTGCCTTTATGGAATGTAGCTTGTCATTGCTGTTTCTCAAGCAATCATCACCTAAAACAAGTCATTGCAGAAGTTGATATAATTATTGTTGTATGAAATGAGATATGCTACTAATATCCCATAATATACATATACAAAGCATGATGTCTACGTATTGAACTCAAAACGAGTTCAATACGTATTTCTAATTTTTAACTGCCGATCAGTGTGCCACATTATTTTAGAACAAGTTGGACTAATTGCTTTATTTCTTCTGTAAAAAAAAAACAAAAAAAAAACAAACATGTTTTTTTTTTATATTTTCTGCTTAGAAACAGCAAAAGGTAATGGGCAAGAAGGTAATTGGTTAAAATCCCAGGCTGACGTCTTTCTGAATGGAGTTTGCGTGCTCTTGCGGTTCATACATGGGTTTTCTCTGGAGACTCTGGCTTCACAATATTATTATCAATATCATTTGTAGATTACTTCATATATAGATGTAACTGGCCATATTACTCAATCTTTTTTTAGTGCCAAAAGTTCAAAATTATTTATTGTCTTATTAAGGAAGGCCATCGTCAGGAAAAGGAAGACACACTGAAACATTGTAAAAGGACCCACACTGATTAGATGAGAAGAAAAATAAATCAAGACCATCGGAATAATTTCTGTACCCTTTCATCATTTGTAATATAGTGAGAAATTACTGCCAAATGGGATCTCAAATCTTCATCACTCGTGTGTAAAGCAGCACGACGAACACCATTCCCCCAGAGACTCATGTTGCATTATCTGTCAAACCAGTACAGGAGATTGTGTGGAAAAATCTGTGCTTTCTTCCTTTCAGCCAAAAAAGAGAAAGAGGGTTTTGAATAGAGTGGCGATTCTTTATGCAGAGCTGAGACGCGACACCTTCCAGACGGTGAGAGATGGCGAGCCCTAATAATACAGAGCCGTACAATGGTTCTGACAGGCGAGCAATAAAGCAATCAGGGTCCCAGGCATTCCAAATCTTTTTACCGCCCACCCACTAACAGTCTCGGAGATGGGCGGCTGACCTGTGAGCTGTCAATCATGGGGGGGATACCTGCTGGAGCCTGATCAGGGAGAGCTGAGGGCACTGCTCCATCAGATCTGTTTTCACACTCCAGACACTAACATTGCAAGCATAACCACAGACACAAAAAAGCCCCACCGCCTCGCTCTTAATTAGGAGATGTGTGCATGTGTTGTTTTGGAAGGGGGTTGGACTGGTTTGGTTGAAATTGGTATGGGAGTGTCTTAGATATAAGAAGATAGTAAGTGGAATCCCAGTGAGACACAAAATAACCTTTTCCCTTGATTTAAAAATCAGGCATTGATCTGCCATGCCGTTCTGAAAGAGCAAGAGCTCTTTCAGAATTGCTTCTCGGTGTGTGTGGATATGCAGCGTGTGAGATTGGGTGTGGGTGGAGTGATTGTGAGGGGGGGTTGAGTTGAGACTTGTTCATTAGCTGTCTGTAAGCCCATCCCAGCAAATAGATCATCATAATTCTGTGGTTAGTTAATGGCTTTCTGGTGTTTCCTCTAGAGTCTTCCTGTCTGAGGGATGGTTGTTGAAACTCCTTCACTGTTTTCTCCTCTGTCTTCCAAGTGTCTTGTGTTGTGATTCTGAACTCAGACAATTGGCTTCAGCCAGTGGCCAAGTCTGCGAGCAGTCTATGCGCATGGATTCACATTAGAGACGTATAAGCAATATCACAAAAAAAAAAATAAAAATGCTGATTTGACATTCTCTCTTTGGAACTGTGCTTGTTATGCACAGAGGGTACCCAGGAAGTGTTCTCATTCTTCCATCTTCTTGACATTTTTTTAAATGCATTTTTAAATGTGACATTTAGGTCAATAAAGAGGTAGTGCTGATATTAATAATAGTAATAATAAAAATCTTATCCCAAAGGGTTAAATGAGACATTTAGAGGTGATGCAGATTTGTAGTGAAAAATCAACCAAAGATGAAAAAAACTGGCCTTTGATCAGAGGTTTTTGATTTTCCCTGAGACTGGTTACTAATCCTTAACCTAGAAATATCTGCCTTTGCTTTAATAAGTTACTTTATTCATAAGATGCTTCAGTGTAGTTATTACTGAACACTTGAGATTAGATATCTCGGTGTCAAACATCTGTCAAATAAAGTCACAGGAAGCACATAAGTCGTAAAAACCGAGAAGAAACTGTTTTGCCTACAAACAAATTCCCTCTCCTATATGAAAAAGTAATATCCCTGAGTTAATTGTTCGTGTCCACATCACGTAATGTTTTAGAAAGCTAAATTGAATTTCAGTAGGAACACCCAGATCTGATCAAAGTCAAACGTAGAATCAATAATAGAAATAATGAGAACATTTCTGGCAACTTGAAAAGATCTGAAACATTAACAACACATCATGCTCTAACCTAAAGAAGAAATTCAAGAACAGATAAAAAACAAGACACTGAGATCTGCTTTGTGCGTGCGTGATTCCATTGCAATGTGCAAACAGAATAGAGTGGCCTCCTCTCTGCTCTACTGCAGGCTGCTGCCCAACAAGCCCGCTGTTAATCAGACTGAACGCCTGCAAGCGCTTCAGAAGTGAGAAGGGCTCACGGCAACTTCACTGGTCGTTTTAACTGCAGTACAATCTTTGCTTTTTGTGTTGTTGCCAAAATCTCCAATAAACCAGAGATAGCTGCTACATTTGTCGCAAGTCACTTTTTTGAAAACAAATTGCTGGTGGGGGGGTCTGAAAAGTCACTAAATACAGCGACAACATTGCTAAGTTGGCAACAGTGCTCTCACTTCAAGCTGATGCCGTGTTCTGTTTTGGTTTACGGCTGTCGCTTCTGCAGAGTGCTGCATGTGTGTTGTTTTGAGACACTGACTCTGTACCACCTCATAAAGGTAGCTACTAAGTGTTATTATTCCTATTAGGTTTTAGAAAATATATCTGATCCCAGATTGAAATGTAACCCTCGATTTTGATAGAGTCTGAAACCACATGATCGGATCGGGAATTATTAATTATTTATTAGTTAAGATAAATAATTAGACACTTCTGGAGTGGGAACAACATAAACATGTATCTTAATACAATATTATTTCATTCAACATGCTGAAATTCACTAAATGCACCATCCCGCTGAAGGCTTTAGTACAACAGTGCAGTGTTGTAATCTGCACTGTGAGACTCATCTGTTTACTTAACCCTCCATCGCTTCTTTTCTCTTTCAGTCATGCAGTACTTTGTGCTGGCCTATCAACTAAAGTCCTGACGAAAGCACTGAAGTGTGTGGCTGTAAAAAGAGGAAATGTGAAAAGCTTGAAGAGGTAAGCCTCATCTACATTGCATCTTTGTGAAAGAAGAATTTGTTTAAAATATTTTTGTGTTTTGGCTTTTGGAGCCATGTCGTAAATCATATCTCCTCAAGTAAAAAATAAAAAAATGAAAATACCAGTTAACTAAAGCAAAACAATTTCATTAATTTATTTACTGTATTAAATATTCAAATTTTATAAGTTTGTAAAATTATGTGCAGAATCCAGTCTTACATTTGTGTATTTATAAAAAAATCTAAAATATGGCAGTCAGTTTCTAAAAAAACGCAATCTTTGTCTGCACTTCTACTGTATTAAGGTCAGACTTTGGCTGTACTTGTTTGTAGATAAAAATGACTGGTATGCTTACAGCTTTTGCTACATGACCCACTTTGTATTGAGATGCAGCAGCTATGCGAACAGATGCTTTATATATATATATATATATATATTTTTTTTTTTTTTTACAGTCTGCAGGTGGAAGTCAGAAGTCAGTGTTAGTGTATGGATAACAAGCCTTTCTTTTTACACCTTTATAAAAAGGTTTTGACATGTGCATTGGCTACATGATTTTTTTATTGTGCTATACTGAATAGTGCTTTACTTCCTGTATTATGTATCACAGTTACGTTGGGTTTCAGCTATATTTTAGTTGGCTGCTTGTAAATGAAAAATGTGATATTTTAAATCTAAGGGTGTTAAAGCTTAGTGAAGGAAAATTAAAGGCAACATTGTAATTTACATTGATTGGTATTCCAACCATATATTAACAAGCAATAATAATGCAGCTGTTGCTTCCTAATCTGTCTAGTGGGACGCTTTGAAGAGCCTTCTTACCTCCCTAAATTTGAGAAACTGGATGACGTCTGATGGTTGATGTCCAAGTCTATGGTCCAAAGAAACTTTTTCTTATACTTCCAGTTATGTAATGTCACCTCACTCTGCAGCTGGAAGAGCAGTCCATATCAGTTTTATATGCTAGTAAAAAGCAGAGTTTACGGGTTCATTAACCGTCTGACATCACAAAGTCCGGCTAAGATGGCTGTTTTTTCCCCTGAAATTCTGTCCACTGATGGGAATGTCAACAGCTTTCACATTGTATATGATTCTGGATGACGTAAGTCATATTTCTGCATTCAGAGCTTTTACCAACCTCAAATTATTGTGGTGGGGTTTCTCCCAGTGTTTATGCATCGCTGCATAAACACAATGATTACTTCTATGTAGTTAAGTAGTTCTGCACATGTAATGGTTTTGTAATGGCTGAGTTGGCATATTGCTGTTCACATTAATTTTGTCATACACTTGGAAACAGTGGATCTAGTTGTACTTTCTTCATCAACTACTTCAAAGTAGAAGTCCACCAATATTGTTTTTTTTTTTTTTTTTCTTCTCAGCCTGATGCCTGAAAATTAGGGTAGCCGGTAAGTTGAGCTTCTGTAAAACTTAAAATGACAGAATTTTGTTTTTGTCTTTGGGTTTGAAATATTTGTGCGCTAGTAGACTAATATTGGCTGACTAAAGCCTCTGCATATGCTGTTCTTTTGACTACTAATACTACTAATACAGTCGCACAGAGAGACTTCTCCCTCGTAGATCACTAATGCCTGCTGCTGTGTCTCATGTTTGTACTTTTTTTCAATCTGTGCAACCACAGCAATGCTACATTACAACCTTTTAGCCTTCTTCATGTTGCCGACAGGTTCTGTTGAAGCTATTTCTTCATTCTGGTGGTAGGGGTGGGTCTGGATAGCGAAATTGAAGTTAGCATTCCAGAAACGTTTCTAATCACAATTAAGGTATGATTTACCAAATAATGTGATTTTTTTTTCTTTCTTTTTGACAGAAAGAAAGCTTTATTAACTTACACAACCTGTTTTTGAAGAAATCATCATTCTATATTGTCTTGGGTTATCTAAAAGTATTAATAACATTTTTTAATTATTTGAAAAAAAAACAAAAAAAAAAAACATTGAAGTCAGTATTGTGGCAAACAATTTTCTTTGCAATATGCTTTTTGTAGTTTTCTTTTTCAGTTGTAGCACATCCAACTCTTGGCCTCTTTACAGTAGTGTGATGGCTCTTTGGAGTCTCCACAAGAGACTGAGAGGGGAGGAGATCATGCAGTAATGACACTGGCTTCCTCCTCAGTGTGGTCTGTGTGGAAGTTTTGTTCATTTTCTCATTTTTCAATTTTGGCATCAACACATGGGAAAACAAACAAACTAAAAGCGTGCCCTGACAACGTTTCCCCTTTTATTGGCAGCTGATACATGAACAAGAGGTTGTCTTGGCTGAAAAAAGGGACCGCTGAGGCGTTTCGGGACCTCCAGACCTTTGTGACCAATGGCATGTCATCCCTCACTTTGTCATGTTTAAGTAAAACCAATCCCCATTCAAAGCAGCATCCATCAGTGTTAGTTGAGAACAATGACAGATTGCCTTTTTGCTGCACTCAAAGCATCTGGATCCTTTCTCTACTCCCCTTCTTTCATTTATGCTAAACAGCTTGAATAACAGCTGGGCAATGGGAGTTTACAAGTTAATCAATTGTTTGTTAGGGAGCCACAACATTCCCTATATCCAACCATCTGCAAGTTAATGTTCACTTACCATGCTAATTTTCCCATAGGCAGGATCATATCTATTTATTACATATCAAGAGATCTGTGCACATTTTGGGTTATGAAATACTTGAGACAGAAAAATGTAAGTTTGGTAAATTTATATTTTCCTGGAGGACAGAACTCATTTAAAATTTCCATCCACACTGTCTTTCCAATTCGCTGTCGGTGAAGTCGCACACAGTTTTACTTGTAGTGGATTTAAGTAACTGCTGTTATTCTGGCTATTCTCAAAACTATTTTCCTGTCAAAGTGAAGTTCTCTTTGTTTGTTCTCTGTATTTGTGCCTTTGGCAGGGTCTTGGTCTTTTGTTCCTCCCTGCTACTCTTGCGGCTCCACAAGATGACCCAAAACATCACAGGTCTCAGGAAGGTCAGTGACAGGCATTTCCTATCATGCGGTCAGCTTTTTCACAAAACTTTCTTTTTCATACTGTTTACAACAGGAAAGCTGAAAAAAAGCAATCTCCGAATTATTTAGAGATTGACCAGTATGAGATTTTATGGCCGATTTCTGAGCTCTTAAACTATTAAAGCCGATATTATCCAATATTTACACTGTGTTTTGATTTACCTTCAGATAATACAACTTTCTTCACAGACACTACAAGGAACTTTTTGGCTTACTTTTTTTTCTAAACAACATCAAACAGAATGGTTAACTAACTGCTCCCACCTCAGAAATCACTTTCTCACCAATTATTGGTGGTGTTAACATTATCTGTGGTGCGGCACATCCACTCATTTAAAGAAATGAAGAATTTTTGGTGTCTGATTTGCCAAATACCACCCAGAGCCAGTCAGGTTTAAAATTGGCTAAATCTCGTCATAAATCTACTGTTCATTCAATTTAACCTTTTACCTGAATATCTAATTAACATGTAAGATTTGAGCCTTTTATTTCTGCAATAAACTATAAGCTCATGTTCGATGGTTTAAGTAGACGGGTATGAAACAGCTCACAAAGTGGAAGTTGGGCGGGGTAATCTGGAAATATACTGGTACGAAACAAGGCATCGACTTATCAAGAGGTCAGTTGAGCTGGAGACTTCCACGACTTGTGACTTTCTTATGTTGCTTTTTTCAGCATAAGAAAAAAAAGTAAGTAATTTATTTGTAGAGAGAAAAAAAAACAATTCTCATTGAAAACAAAACAAAAAATATTTTTTAATGCACATAAATGCACAAAATAAAACAAGCGCCTTTGTAAAATAAAAGCATCTCATATATGTAATTCCTTTGGCCGTGCTGTCTTGGCAGCCTTGAGCCAGTGCTCAGATAGGGCGCCATTTACAATTGTGCTGTGAGCACTGGTATTCACCTTTCCTCAGCTCAGAAACCACACACTACTTTATTTATAATCCAAGCAACCTTAATGCGTAACTCTTGCTCCGTATTCTTACTCACATCACACAGTGAGGTCACTTGCCTCTGCACCTCCACCGCTGCTCTGGTATTCCAACATGGCTCTAGGACAGCAGCGCGGCACAGCTCGGCTGCTCAAATCACAAAGAGGCCCAGATCAGAGCCGTCCTGGATAGGAGCCAGGATCCTACCCTCGCAAACCTATGCAGCTGGGGGCAGCCTATAATAAGTGGGAGACAATGAGAGCTAGCACACCTCCCACGCTTTGCATGTGGATGTTGGATCCAAATTTAAATTAAATGGTTTTATAAGGTTCTCCATAGAGCATGCTAATTATGAAACAATGTGAAACCTTCGAGGAAGGTTTAACGGACATGCAGAGCGTGCGAAGGTTAAATTTTGAAATTCAGATTTAAGAGAATAGTGTTGTTTTTTTATGTATTCTGGTGTTCTTTTAAAATTTAATTATTGCAACACTAATAAATGGATAGAATATATATTTATATTTTAGTCTTTGACCTTATTTCTTTCTATTTTAGCTTACCAAGCTTGGGGTACTCTGAAAACTGGATACCTAGATTTGTATTTTTCTGCAACAGTCTTTTAAAAAGCATGTACATTTTGTTAGGTTTCACATGGAGGAACTAGAGATATTAAAGGCATTTTGCTTTAATGAATAATAATGAACAATTCACTGTGATGTAGATGGTGGTGGTGCTTTAATGGTCCCTTGTAGCCTCTTAAGCCTCTGGTGATAAATCTTACACAGGCTCCCTCCTATAACTAAAACCCAAACCTCATTCAACTTCACATCCATCAGTGTTTGGCTGAAAGCGATGACAAAGCACTTTCAATTACACCAGTAACTGACTCTGGAAACAGTTCATAGCAGGGTCCAGCCTCGAAGACTACGGGGGGAAAAAGAAAAAAAAAACAAAAAAAAAACACAAGGGTGGGGAGAGGGAAAGAATGGCTGGTAGGGCATTTGTTTGACTTGCTCCCAAATAATAAAAAGGGTGGTGTGACTCAGGGGGGACACAAGGGATGCCGCCAGCATCGTGGAGCCAAGGACAATTCACCTATTTTGCGTCCTGTCACCCCTGTAGTCTGATTTATGGTCGGGACATCCTTCCTGCGACCTGCTCGCCTATCTGCTCAGCTCTGTAAGGATGCTCTGGTGATTAAAGGCTGAAGCATCAAAGCGTCCTCAGTCAGGGCCCTTGTCTAGTACCAGAGGGCCTTGCATTGCTGAATGGGGGGAGTGTGGCTGTCGGGAGGGAGAGCACTGCAGCAGCAGAGGAGAGCCATCCTTAACCCCGAACACCAGAGGAGAGAAGAGCTTTTTCGAGAATCCATCAACTGCGAACGCTTCGTTCCAGATTGTTGTTGTTTTTTTTTTTTTTTTTTTCCTATCCTTCCCCTCATCCCACACACACATTCCAGTTTGTAATTACATTATGTAGAGTGTGTGTTCTCTAAAACTTAACATGGCAGTGTTTAATTGGAGTGATTTTATTCATAATTGCATGATCCTCTCTGCCACTTTTGCCTCCCACTTTGGTTTTAATAAGCGGGCTAATTTCAAAATCCATCTTCAAAATTAATCAGTAAGGCATGCTCAATATCATAGATTTAAAACTGAAATAATTTTAAAAATGTAAGTTTGCTCCCAATAAGGGGGAACTGCAATCAGCAAAAAAAAACAACAAAAAAAAAACAGTATTGACAGCAGCAGCAAATGAGTGATGATGATTTTTTTCCTCCTCATTCTCTTTTTAAAATGCCTTCATTACTTCAATAAAAACAAGGCTGGATCCTCTTGAGTGCCTGATCTTTGAAAGCACCTCTGACTCCAACCCCCCTGATGAAAGGCCTGCACTAACATCAGGAGTCCAGAGCCTTTACTCTCTAACTTCAGGCAATTATGACACAGAGGAGATCTTTGCCTTCTGCACTCCAAAAGTAGAAGAAAAAAGGCATTTCTCTATTTTTTTTCCATCATGCTTAGTTGTAAAAATAAGCCTGCTCTCCTCAATTGCAGTCACCTCATGCCCTTTGCAATAGTAGCAAGGATGTATCGGAACAAGCCATGGGGCAAAACAAATCACTTGTGATTTACAGAATTATAAAGATTTTAATAGCTGCAACGTTCCTCTCTGAGATTGGTCTTTATTTCCAGGAGTCAAAGTTTCCTGGGTGCCCGAGGCTTTTGAAAAGCAGTAATTGGCCAACAGAGAGACTTAGGATCTCCCTGAGTGATGGTGGGTATTTGTTGCTGTGAACTTGAGGGTATCACTCTAAAGATCACAGGTCTGGCTTCTGAGAGACTGCAGCTTGTCAAGCGCAATTCATTTTGCAGCCCTGAAAGTCAACCACTTTTCCTCACTGCTTTGTCTAAAGTTTTAATCCCTCACCGGAACTTTTTGTTATGTTTTTATCCTGAATGCTAATTAGTTAATACTCTAAATAAATAATAGCTGCAGGTTTATGACTTGATGTCAGATTTAAATGAATTCAGAGTTGTTATGGTGAGGAAAAAAATTATATATGCTGTACACAAAAACGGCGTTTTCAGTGATAAACATAGGTATTCTAATAAAAATGATTTTTACATCCCTCTGGCTATGATTCAGATTTTTACGAAGCAAACTGTCTGTCTAAATGGAAAAAAAAAAAGAAGTCAGGAGCGGCTCCAGAAAGTTGTTTAAGAGCTGGCCAGATGTGGGCCACTGTGTTTTTTCTTAGGCAGTTGTTGAAGGTTTTCAGAGTTTTTAGTGGTTATATTTGCTGTGTTGCTTTGATTGGTGCTGAACATTCTTTAATGCTAAATAAACAAAATAGATAAATAATAAATAAATAAATAAATTCAGTATATTGTGTCTTATACAAGAATGGAATGTAATCTAATGTAAGATTTATTTCAAGATTTTAACTGAAGGCAGACTGAATGGTGGAATTGAAATAAAAAAAGGGTTATATGCATTTTATTTCAGTTAGTTTAAATGTGTTGAAAAGTGGTAATTTCCAGACAATTGCATTTTTTTTGTCCATTTCTTGCTAGTATTGTTCCCTCTATTTGTGTTAGAGGGAAAAAAGGTGGTAAAAAATAGTTTGCTTTAGTATAATTCCTTTAGATTATTAAAAACAGAGATTTTAACAGGAATTCATAGCTTGATGTTTAACAACAGTTGATTTGATATGTTACAGACAAATGTACTGTCCATGTTTGAAAATAATTTGCAAATTTTTGACCCGTACGAGTGGTTTGCACCACTGTGGGTGATTTGTGAGACATTTTCTTCTTCTCCTCTTTTAAATTCAATCATACAAACTATAATTCATATGGGGGAAATTCTGGCGGAATTCATTCTTATTTTCAGAGAAACAAACTTGACATGCGGGGCTGTCGTTCACAATTTTTCAGCCAACACTGCTAACTAGTTTGCACTGATTTGATAATGATTAACAATAATTGGCAATCAGTGTTACATGATGGGAGCAGTCCGATGCCGAAGTGCTTTTTAAATAATGCACAAAATGCCTTCATACACATCTACACGACAATGCGGGTGATGTTAAAAGCCTGTGCTTTCTGTTAGGAAAACAAGTCTGGCAGTAGCTTAGCTATATTAAGAAAATCCACCAGGGAGGCATAATCGAGTTTGACTCTCTACCGGTGGTCTCCTTGTTAGTGTTGCAGAGTGTCAGAACTGACAGTGCAGGTAGCTCAAATGCCACTTAAGGTTTTAGCTTCAGTGGCTTTTGGAAAGAAGTGACCGTGACCTGTGTAGCCTGAGCCCACATCCCACACCCTTTCTGCCTGACAGCCGCTCAATGGCAAGTGTCTGCCAGCATGCCGAGGGGAACGCTGCCAAGCAGCCGGAGATAGAGATGATTACCACATCCCTTTCTCCCTCCCAGGCTGCTCGCTGAAAACTGATACCTACTAACAAACTGCTGTCAACATGTTAGCGAGGCAGAGAGAGTGAGAGCGGTAGTATGCGCTGAGAGGAGAAAAAAGGGGTAGAAACAGAGATGTGTGGGAGAGTTGGTGTGAAGAGTCCAAACAAGTTGGGATTAATGACATTGAAACAGGTTTTTTTTTCCCTATTTTTTTCTCTGTTTTGAGAGCTAACGCTGTTGTGGCAGACTTGAAGAATGCAATCATCGCCATACGAAGCTGCCTGGTTAGGCAGACACTTACCTACAAAGTGACAATCAAATGATGAATGTCAGGGAATGCAGTCAGGAGGTCACTTGTTTTCAGGCTACTGAACGTGGATCATTTCTTGAGCAAAACTTTCTTTCACTACAGCTTGTATAATTTATGCAGAATAAATGATACATCATCGAGACTGTCTGTGGTGTTATGCTAATTGTTTTTGACCTTTAGCACACTCGCTTCAAACTTGGGTTTTCCTGCTGAGCACAAAGTGAAAGCAGTTCTTCCAAATTTGAGTTGTAAATGTCATTGTTTTTGAATAAATCCCCCACTGTGCCACTTTACTGACAGCCATTTAAAGTTAAATAAAGGAGACAAAAAGAAAAAAAAAATCACAGCTGACATATATTTTTCTAATTG
Organism: Poecilia latipinna; assembly: GCF_001443285.1. Classification (NCBI taxonomy): domain Eukaryota; kingdom Metazoa; phylum Chordata; class Actinopteri; order Cyprinodontiformes; family Poeciliidae; genus Poecilia; species Poecilia latipinna. Next base: position 301,424 of record NW_015114424.1, on the reverse strand, counting down.
TTGCAAAGGACAAGAGGCAGCACAGAATAGCTTGAATCGCTGGTAATGAGAATATCACCATGCTAATTACAAAAGATTTTGATTGTCTGATTTTCACCAGAAGGCCTATTTTAGCTATCCTTAATACACATTTGTTTTTGAAAATTGGGAATGACAATTATGGTAATTTGTGTCCCGACATTAAATACTTTTGTCAACGACAAAAAAAATAGGAAATGTTAAGTAAGACATGCAGATTTTGAGGAAAAAAAATTATATATATATATATATATATATATATATATATATATATATATATATATATATATGCTAAGTAGGAAATTAAGATTTTTAGCTTGAATGAGCTCAATCTTTGTTTAGATGTGCATTCTAATCAGAATTTGTGAATGCAGGTTAAAATACTCACAGCTGGGTATAGTTTGTGTTTTAGTTTTTGCTTATGTTGACAAAATGTTGATTATCTAGAGTTGTATTCAGCCATCCTGAAGAAAGACTATACAGAAATCTTTTCAGACTAACAAGAAAGCCAAGAAAAAAACAAAAAAACAAAAAAACAAAACAAAGAGTCAACCGTGGGACATTCTGGAACTTTGTTGAGCCACAAGATAAGTATTTCTCCAAAAATCAATTTTCAAGAAGACTTGATGGAAACAAACCTAAGTGCTAGTTTGAAACAACCCCATAAGGCTTCTAGGGAAACCACCAAGCCTAAGAAGCACTTTATTAGCCAGCAGGGCGAGCTGGAAGTGGGGGGTCAGGAGGACCGGCCCTATCATTGACTGGGGTTGGAGGATGCATCCACAGCTGCACTTTCTCTAAATTTCTAAGAGTAAATATGCACCTTTTGAAGTGGGGGGTGCCTAGGAGCACTACTCTGCACAGATTGTGTGGGTTTCTGTGTGGAGCTGTAGTTACGGGAAAGATCAATGGACAGGGCATTAGGGGGCAGGTAGTGGGGGAGAGAGCACACTACAGTGTCCAGCCCTCCAGCCTGCAGAACAACTCAGCAGCTCTGAGATGGCCAGAATTATCGAGCCAAGACCTGTTTTATTCTGTCTGCTATTTTGTGAAAATCTCTTGCACCGTGAGCTTTGAATGTAGTTTTTTTTGTTTGTTTTGTTTCTTCTTATCAGTATTTTAGAAAAATCCCTGTAGTTTTGATTATTTAACATACACTATTAAACATTACACGATAGCTATTTATTATCCAATAACTTAGTAACTCTTTTTTTTTTGTCTGTTGGTTCGAATTGTAAAGCATACGTTATTTTTAAATATTGAAATCTTTTTTTAAACAACAACAACAACAAAAAACATTTAATATTTTTGACTGGAACAGTGTTGGCAGTGTAATTACTGGCTGGGAAAAGCCATGGCCCGGGCGGTGAGAGCATGGAAAAACCCATATCCTGCTCATTCTGCGGCTGAATATGTGGGCTTGTGGCTGGCTTTAAGTGCATTAGGCTTGTGCTGAACACACAGCTTTCATATTGTGGTTTGTAAAGACTATGGCAAAGCCTTCTGGGCCAGCCACACTTCCAGATGAGGCTAATCTGCTTGTGGTTAGCAGAATGATAAGCAAGCAAAGGTTTTTTTTTTTTTTTTTAAGCTTTTGCCCGTGTGTCTGAATAAGCTTCAAATTCAGCTTAGCATTAAAATAAGGACTGATTTAGGGAAAAAAAAATATTGCTGCAATTGTACATTCAAAATTAAATTAAAACAGGCTCTTCCATTATGAAATTATTGGCAGTTATGCTGAAAGAGTTCAGTGCTGTTTTTCGGATAAGGATGACAGGACAATATTATCATCCCCTAACAGTGTCAAACGCACAGCTCCACTGCAGTCACAGGTGTCGTCGTGGGTTTGCCTCCGCCAGGCTCGGAGATCTAGCCAGAGAGAGTTAGCATTTACAACCCCTGTCACACTCCACAAAACACCGTGTCACTCAAGTACAGCCCGCGTGGCAGCTCTGGCATTAATGGAGACGTTGACATCTTCCGACAGAGTGTTTATCTAATACTAATGCTAAGCAACCGGAGCCAGTCGCCCCCACACACTGAGCCGTCCAACCCCGCCGCAGTCCACGGTGTCTGCCTGTCACGCTAGTTTCCTCATTCATCCAGAGACTCTTTGGATTCATAACAATACTGTTTCTGCCTCCCTGTGTCATTTTTTTTCCTCTTTTTTTTTTCTCTCCTTATCATTCAGTCAGTCATCGTTCCATCGTCTGCAAGACAGTCCTACGGCATTGCAGGTGATGAAGACAAACTTGAGTCAATTACTGACATATTGTGCGATGCTTCACTTGTGAATGCTGGCTTGAGTATTTTTCTCAGGGATACCAACAAAAGTTGTTTACATGTTTCCTTGCTGTTCTCAAGGGCTTCATTTGCCTGTGAGTCTAATTTTTACCAGAAGTATCTTTTAAAAAGTTGAATATGTGCTGCCAATGTAAGTACGTTTCAAAAATAACATTTGGATTATACTTATATTTTAGGTCATAGTATGTTAGATATTAGACTTTCTCAGCCCAATAATAATTTCAGGTTTTCTTTATGTTTGAACTGACTTATTCTTATTTTTCATTTTCTATGAAATATGTAACACATAAAGAAGAAACATTGTGCTGCAGAATCACTGAAAGAGTTCTGAGTTCTATAAAAAGTGAGGAATGGTCATGGTTGGTGATTTTAATCACATTGCTGCCAAATTTAAAATAGTCATCTCAAGCAAATGTAAGACATTGAGGACTAATCCATATGCTGCTATTGAGATTCCAAATCAGTTAAAATTCAGCTCAGATTAGTCTTTATGCTTGAGTACCTTTTTCTACCACGCGTTTTCCTTCTACTCAATGTTCTGCTAATATCCTTAGATAAAGCATTTTGTGAACAGCCATCTCCTTTAGCAATGACCTTTTGTGACTTGCCATGCATGCGTAGAGTTGTCAGATCAAGAATCAAACTTTTTTTTTTTACTTAGCCTTTTTCTTAAGTGTTATTTTTTTGAGAAACCAATTAAACTGTTCATCCTCGACGCATACTCATCAAAATTAGTATAAAAGGATCTTAAAATGAGTTTTTAAAATGAGTTACTAGAAAGAATTAACTTTGATTATATTCTGCTTTATTGAAATGAACTTGTAAAAAGGAATCAAAGTTTGTCACAGATTTTAAATGTTAAATTTGATTTCTTGTGGAAAGTAAGGGAATATAATGCCAGACAATATTTTAACAGCAGGAAGAATGTCTTTGGAGACTTGTGTAACACTTTGTATACAATCTGCAAAGAGCCACAAAACATTTCTATATGTTGCTATGTGTATCAGACACTGATGATGGGTTCAGAAAGTTTATGGAGCTATCTTTAGAGGATTGATTTCCTATACTGCCATGGAGTTGGCTGCATTTATATTCTATGCCTGTGGCTCTGTGACCCCTGGTTCTCCTTTGATGTGGCAGGCAGAAGCACAAACCAGGATGAGGCAGAGAGAGTGAAGGCTGAGGGATAGCAATAGGTGAAGCAGTCTACAATGGAAGCTGAGGGGGGAGGAAGAAATCTTTCTTCAGGTGCTGCTTTCTAAGACAGATGAGACGATGGAAAGACCGAGTATGCAGAGAGTCATGAGAACCAATGAAGCCATCATCTGACAGATCTGTGAGGGTATGCATTGGTGGGCGCAGAGAAGATGCTAGGAATGGAGGCTAGGGGGGATCGGGTGAGCGTAGTGGATTGGGAGAGGGCATGACAGTGGTGCGAGCTGATAGAGACGTCAGCACCGCTTCAGTAATCTCTCGACGGCTGGCCGCAGCGAGGGGCCATCGAGGGGCCCGCAAGAGTAGAGGCGTGATAGAGTAGACCACCCCGACAACACTAGCAGGGGGCCTGGCAGTACGGAAAAATCAAAGGAGGAAGAAGTAATTTTTGAGAAATTACAGAAATCTCCATGGAAATTAGCATGAAACACTTTCTAATCTCTTGCTTTTCACCGCAGACGATAGGGGTCAGCGCTTCAAGTTCCACTGCCCTTGCTTTCTCTTCCTCGCTCGCCCCCATCCCTAATTTCATTATTCCCTCTTGATTTTTTTTTTATCTCTCCTGCTTCTTATGTGTACTCATTTTACAGCCTGCCACTCTGAAAGAGCCCCTCCCCTCTGTTCATATTCTTCAACCATTCATTTGCTTGAACCTCCTTTCATTGACCACAATTAAACGTTTAGATTTCAAAAGCGAATCAAGGGAGAGCCAAGCCTTGCCCTCAGAGTGACACAGGATCAAGCTGTTGGGTGCTCCGGAGCCTCAGATGGGGTGAATCCCCCAAGATGTGTCCTCTGCACCCTTCCTTTCGTTCATGTGCTGTCTGTCAGAGCTTAGGAGGCTGGTCAAATGAATGGGTGGAGTGAGGCACCCCTAGTCGTGACCGTGTGCTTATTGATAATCAGCCGCATTTACAGCAACACAATGACTCCCTGAGACATAATTCTTCTCACAACCACAAAGCCCACTCTGTTTCAATATTACCCAGAGAAGACTTACCTTAAGAGAGTATTTTGTAAGTTTTCAGATCTTTGTTGGTGTTTAGTTTTGGTTTGATTTGCGTCGCAACCCTATATTATAAATTTGATTGCGAGCACAAGTTGTTGGATTAACCTGTTTTGGTGTTTGAACACAAAGAAAGGAGTTTGCACCAAGAGTTTGGCATGTAAATCTATTTTCGCACTTCTTGTTAATATAATTAGTTATGTTTACATCTTCCAAATATAGCATAGAACCTCTAAAGTGGGGAAGTTATGTTTTTCCTGTTTTTTGTTTTTTTTATTTGCCTCCATGGCAACATGGAGTGTGCTCCTCGTTCAGAGCTTTGGTCATTTTTTTAAGCGGTTGTACAAAACAAGGCTGCCCCAGCTTTATTCAAACACCTGCACATTTTGTGCTATGCACATTTTTTTCTTCCTCTTTTGTTCATTTCAAGGACAGAATATTAAAAATGCTTTTGAAAAATAATATTTTAAAAAAGACACATTCCTTCAAAAGAAAATAATGAAGTATAAAAACAATCTTAAACATAATCAAGTAATAAAAACAAAACATTTTATTAATTTAAAAACCATCCAGGAAAACAAAATGTGCCAAAATTCCAAGACATTGAGACTCCCACAAAACAAAGGAACAAAAAAAAAAAAAAAACCTTAAGCTGCTGTTTAGTTCTTTTATACTCTAATACAGTACTACAGATAAATCAATGTTTATTCAGTTACATTTGTTTTTGTAATTTCTGCAAAAAAGTGACAAATGTGACATGACCATTTATTTCATTTTTTTTTTGCAATATATATTTTAAAATACAAAAGAAATGTACATACATGCATTTTAACCTTTGAACATATTTTATAATTATATTTTTTAAATTCTAAATATATTGAAATATTTAAAGCTACATTACGAATATTTTTAAATTATGGAAGTATGTTGTAGTATTCTTAATTTATCTTTCAATCTTGGGAACCTTGCATTCACAAAGTCCTCTCACTTCAAAGCATATTTGGCGTATTAAACTAAGTTGCACACAAAATCCTTCACCAGATTTAGCAGACAAAAAAAAAAAAAAAAAAAAAAGAAATGAAGAGTTTTACGTCTCATATAAGTGCTGTTTGATTAGTATTGTTAGTGTGTGTGTGCTGATTCATGCAGAGTAGCTTCTGTCTAACTTTGGTGGAGACTTAATTAGAGTGCTTGCAGACTTTGACACCGCAGTGACAAGCAGTGGAAACGTGTGTAAGCTATAGAAACCTTTCTGACCTCTAGTTAAACCCGCTCTCCTCCTCTAATAGTTTGCCCTCTAATTAAGCTCCAAAGTTGAATTGTCTAGTTGTTTCTTTAAAACTGCACACATGCAGTTCTGCTAATTGCATCTTTGTAGAAAATGACAGTATTCTCTGAAATTGTAGTGTATAATATTATCTCACATATTAGAAATCCAAAGAATTATGATGATGAGGAAGAGAAACATTTTTCAGTGTAAGCTTTAAAGTTTTTGAACATCCGAAACTGGACAAAGGTAATGAATAAAATAACCAATTATGTGATTTTAATCAACAATCAAATACTGGGAGCAAGTATAATTTTTTGTGAAAGAACGGCTGTTGTTTTCTGATGGGATATAATAAGAAAATCAAATGTGTTGAGCTTGTAAACTGTTTTAACCCAGAAGACATTTGGCATGGACCAGAGTGAACCTGCTCCCAGTTGCGGTTCTGCCAGCAATAGATAGATGGCACTGCATGCAAGGTAGAGCAAAGGGCCCGATACTCCTCTCAACCAGTTTCAGGGTCTTAGTCTCATTATCTGTCTGAAAATTAACCTGTCAATTTATCAATCAACGCCATCTCCAGTGTTTTTTTTTTTGTTTGTTTTTTTCTTTTTTGCCTCCTGTTTGTCGAATAGTGCTACAACAACGCCAGACATGCAGATAACCAGGAGCTATGTATTTGTTAGTGTAGTGAATGAGTGCATTATCACTTAAATGACTTCTATGAATCACAATTCTGCTTGGGGGTTGATAAGCAGCAAATGCACACGCAGTTTTATTTTAAAGTATGTAAACTGTTTATGTATTCTTTTATGTGCCAGAGAAATGATGTTGGGGCTGGATGGAATATTTTCCTGCTTTGTTGAATATGTTTTTTTTTTTTTTTTTAAGTCCCATACCAGGTTGTGGAGAGATTGCATGCAAGGAGAATTCTGAAGTTTACTATCAGTAGCACCACAAAAAAAAAAAAAAAAAAAAAAAAAAAAAAACTGTTTATTTTTAAGGGGGAAACTTGATTTTAAAAAAAAAAAAAATGAGGGTTTTATTTTT